>NW_021680983.1:24152-27308 GCF_001412515.2 Diachasma alloeum
TGGGCCCTTTTCACGTGGACGTACACATATAATTGGACTGAAATTTATAGAAATTTTTAATTTGCAATGACGAAATTCCTTGAAATTTCCGTATTACGGCAACGCGATAAAAATTCCCAATAAGTGTTCCCGGAATTTCCGCGAAAATATTACTGAAACCTACAGACATCATTCCTGAATTCAAGACTTTCCTTTGATTTTCAGGATCATGTCACTGGAAATTTTTTACAAAATGACTTAATTTTAACATTGCTTGCTCATTGCATTTCAGAAATACAGCTGCCTAAAAAAGACACATTGATTCCTAGGAACGTTTTTTTTTTATCGGTAAATAAAGACAATAGAGAAATGTCAGAGTGCAATTCCCTGATTTTTTTTCACTCTCGATTCATTTTTTAAAGATTCAAATTGATACTTGATTCATTCACATCGTTCCACTCCATCGGGAGATATTGTCGATTGGAGACAATTTTTTATGGTCACTGAAGGAGGCTGAAGGAACCATCCATCTAAATCTCGCAATAATCTGCGAAATAGTATATTTCGATACAAGTGCGACGGGGTGGTAACGAGTGTGAAGTTGGCGGCCCGAGGCGAAGCCGAGGGCTGACAATCACACAAGTTAAAACACCCTGTCGCACGTGGCAAACTTATGATGGAATTGACGTGAAAAAAATATAATGTTTTTGGGTTTTGTCATTATTTAATGACTGACGAAATTTTAAGGTGGTGCGAACATTTTCCTGCGTTTTCTCTAAACTTTTAAAAAGAATCACAAAACTGTGGAAAAAACGCATGAAAATTATCGCACCACTACGCAACTTCGTGAGCCATTAAAGAATGACAAACCACAAAATCGTTATATTTTTTTACGTCACTCTCATCGATAATTTGCCAGAAAAATGAAAACAACGTCAATTTTGGCTAAAAGGGTGTCGAACATCCTTAACATCTCTTATTTTTCTCTCTATTCAAATGGGACGAATTATTTCGGTGTCTTACGCGTGACTTTCACGACTTAATCAATGCAAAAAAATATCTTTAGATGCCCAGTATGTCACGTGAGACTTTGGTGTACTAGGGAAAAATACAGAAAAAGTGTTCAATTATTAAAAAAAAAAAATGAAAAGTGTAAAATTGCGTCGTAGCAAAAAAGGAGAGGAAATCACAATAGGAATAGATTCAAATATTAAAAACAACAATTCTCAGGATGGATGACAACGAACAGAAGGAGGGGGAGAATCGGGGAGTCCTAAAAGTGCAATTCCAAGACGATCAATTCGTTCTATGATAAATTTACCTTCAGTATCCCCAAATGAATCTCCACTTGAGATTTTCTCAGCACTCACGAGGAAAATTTCTCACAGTTACGAAGCTACCACCTACGAGTGCAAACATTCATTATCATATTTTACGCGCTTTATACCAGACGTACCTGAAGCGGAATTTTTTCCATGAATACGGTCTGATTGAACTAGATGCAGAGAGATTTGGATACAAGGTTGATGTTGATGACCAATTGATTCCTAGACGGATGACCGAAATTTCTCCCCCAAGTGATAGTTTAGTTCCCAGTTATGCCAATTGTACAAATTGTTCACGTGATACATGTATATGTATTAAATATGAAGTTCCATGTTGCGCATATTGTTCTTGCCAACGGCATAAGAGATGTAAAAACCCTACGAAATAAATGTTTAAGATTTTTCATCGTCTTTTTTTCGATCAGCGGCTCGCAAGATCACCGCGCTGAGAGCGTAGAACGTCTCCCCTCCCCACTAGATGTACGATAACTTTCTCAATAATAGAGATATGACAAAAAGTCAAAAGACAAGATTTATGTATCTTTGGTAGAGGAACATTTTTTCTTCAGTTTTATTCGTATCTCTAAGCGTTCAGCCGCAAAAGCTTTATAAACAATTAAATTGTTATAAATAAATAGAAGCGACCATGACTCGGCAAAACGAACTTCCGATTCGGATTCAGCACACTCGAAAACATATATTCCATAGATAAAATTCAATGGAGGTCGTAGTGCAGACAGAACCAGGGCTAGCGGATGGACTATAACCAATGTTCGGCCTCCTGGGCTCTATTCTCCATGACCCTGCTGATCTCCCCTATAATCTCTGCCCGCCGCACTCCGTTACGTCATCAGCGAACTGGCTGGTACAGAACCAGCCATATATAGCTACTAAGAAGAATGAAAAGAATTTACCAAAAAAATATTGGTTGAAATGAGAGTTGTCAAGAGAAAAATATGATTTTTCAGGGAACAAGATATGACGAAGTTGGTCCTCTTCATGCGGACGCCTACTTGTTTTTTATTCATAATCGAGGTCTGATAAACATTTTATTTGTAACGCACTTGGATCAGTTCTTCCACGTTGCTTTCCTGAAAGAAAATGAAAGCTAAGAATCAATAAAAGATAATTCATTGAAGAGAATAGATAAGAGATAATAATCCTCACATATTATTTCATATACTTGGAACCGCCTCATCTTCATCGTCACTAGTACAATCCAAATGATACAGGAATGAATCACTCTCACATATCGGGAAGTAAAACCTGGGAAATAGCAAAAAGAACAATAAGATAAGTCCTGGGCATTGAAATGTGAAAATGGAGGGAAAATCAACGGATTTTAATCGAATAATTTTATAAAGAGTGAGTAGATAATAGGGATGTGCAATCTAGTTACTTTCAAGTCCCGAAAGTATTCGTTACCGGACTTGAAAGTATTCGTTCTTTTGTATTCGTTATTCGTTATGTTGTTTCTACCTTATTGATAATCAGAAAAACAATTCAATGATGATAATCAATGGTAAAAAAAATTATAAAAAATGTAATCGTCACTGCAGAGATGAAGTGGGATTTATTGGAAACAAATGTGTACATTTTTCATGGAATATATTCAAAAGCAAGAGGTTTAGAGGAAAATGTTAGAAGACATCTCTTGTTGAGAATGACACAATTTGCCCAGATTTAGAGAACACTGATGAACAATTACCCCAAAGAGGACAGACCTGTGTAGAGGCCCGGATCGGGGGGTTTGACTGACTTCAAAAAAGTTAGTTGGTACCCCACGGGAAAGGCGGCGTCCCGGTCGAATTGTCGGTAAATATGAGTCGGGTGCGTGAGTAACTCGGCAGTA
>NW_021680983.1:27333-35367 GCF_001412515.2 Diachasma alloeum
CTTGGTCAGAGCTATCTCAAGATGTTCAACTTCACTGTCAACGTTGGAGGGTTGAGAGATTGTAAGTGCTCTATACATTAGGGAGCTAATAACGGAATTCTTCTGGGAGGGGTGGTGATGGGAGGTAGCATTGAGATACCTATCTGTGTGGGTTGGCTTGCGATATACTTGGTGGCCTAGAGTGCCGTCCTCGTTGCGCCGAACCAGANGCCTAGAGTGCCGTCCTCGTTGCGTCGAACCAGGACATCTAGGAATGGAAGACATCTATCTTGTTCAATTTCCATAGTGAACTTGATGCTCACGTGCTGAGTATTCAAGAACTCCAGGAATTCAGTTAGAGCAGTCTTTCCATGTGGCCAGATGACAAAGGTATCGTCCACATACCTGAACCATACAGTAGGTTTCTGAGGTGCTGACTTCAATACTTCGTTCTCGAAGTGTTCCATGAATATATTTGCAATAATCGGGGAAATGGGAGACCCCATTTCCCCAAGCGTCAAGACTAAGGGTATTACAATTTTATTTTTAAAACAAGGTTGTCTCAAAGCTCATATGAAAAATCGTCTGAAATCTCACGTTTTCTTTCACTTGACAGCTCNTCGGCGCAGTGACGCCCGACAACTCGCCCGCTAATTAAAAAATCGTATCTGTGCTANTCTATAAATGGTATGAATGCATCAAAAAGTACAAATAACATGAAGTAGTTCACATTGGAAGAGAAATAAAATGATTTGCGAGCTCCATGAAACTTAGAAATAGACAATAAGCTTTCACATGAATTTTGAGATACCCTAGTCTTAACGGGAATTTTGGGATACCCTTGTTTTAAAGAGGAAATAGAAATACTCCTCCCCTTATTGTTGTTTGTTATTCTCCCCTTGTTTTATTACACGGAGAGAAATTTTGGATAAAAATTATCCTACCGTTCTATAAAAGTGTATCATGAGTCATCGTTCCCTCATTTCTATCCCGAAATTTAGTAAAAATTAATATATGATTATCACATTTTAGTCTACGTTAGAGAAATTTTATCCTGATGCATAATAAATTTTACCCTTTCAGTCCAATAATTTTTATGTAAATAACAACGAAAATTCTAGAACGGTTGGTAAATTTTACCCTACCGGTACAGTATTTTTGGTTCCATATGTATACTCTCTCGGGTTTTTACATTTTGTTCCCTTTCCAAACTGGGTTACCATAGGCAGACTTATTTTATCCCCAACTGCACCCCATTCGGGATTGGACTGCCAGGGAAACCATGGAAAACCTCAGTCGTGCAGCCGGCCGATAATGCAGGGATTCCACTGTGCCCATTGAGTCAGTGTGACCAANTTTGTTATTCTCCCCTTGTTTTATTACACGGAGAGAAATTTTGGATAAAAATTATCCTACCGTTCTATAAAAGTGTATCATGAGTCATCGTTCCCTCATTTCTATCCCGAAATTTAGTAAAAATTAATATATGATTATCACATTTTAGTCTACGTTAGAGAAATTTTATCCTGATGCATAATAAATTTTACCCTTTCAGTCCAATAATTTTTATGTAAATAACAACGAAAATTCTAGAACGGTTGGTAAATTTTACCCTACCGGTACAGTATTTTTGGTTCCATATGTATACTCTCTCGGGTTTTTACATTTTGTTCCCTTTCCAAACTGGGTTACCATAGGCAGACTTATTTTATCCCCAACTGCACCCCATTCGGGATTGGACTGCCAGGGAAACCATGGAAAACCTCAGTCGTGCAGCCGGCCGATAATGCAGGGATTCCACTGTGCCCATTGAGTCAGTGTGACCAATGGTCACACTGACTCAATGGGCACAGTGGTTCTCTACATTCGTGCCTGGCGACTAGTCACATGCGGTTAGCTGTGCCGAAGCGGACACCCATCCAAGTACTGGGCAGACTGAACGCTGCTTAGCCTGCATGACTGCCGTAGCCACACACTCCCCGCGTGACCACTACAGCCACACCGGTACAGTAATTTTCACTCTACCGGGACGGTAATTTTTATTTTTACCAGGATAAAATTTCTCTAACGTAGAATACAATTTCATCATCATATATTAATTTTTACTAAATTTCGGGATAGAAATGAGGAAATGATGACTCATGATACACTTTTATAGAACGGTAGGAAAATTTTGTAAAAAATTTCTCTCCGTATAGGAGATGTCGATATATAAACTTCCGCACTCACGTTCTGCATATTTTCTTTGTCAACTTATGAGCGAGAGTTCTATTAATAATTTAATACTTGTAGAGTATTTATGGCAATATATGGAGAGTTTTCAGCCGTTTGTCTTCTGTAAATTTTTCAAATTTTTTTTTGACCTTTTAGTGGCGATTCTTGAGCTTTAGATATTCAACAAATTATAAAAAAAAAATTCTTGTATTTTTCGATGAAGAATTAACTAATTTTCTAATTAAAAAAATTCATTTTTTACGAATGTCAGTATCATGCAATCAATTCACATACTAAACTTTTTATAATCTTTCCTTCAATCATATATATAAGTTGATTATAGAAATCAGTTAGATTTCCCAAACAAAACTAAACATAAAAAAGTTCCAAGGTTATGATCGATCAAACAGCGATGATGGGCTAGGGGTTTCGAGCGCAAACACAGAACCCCATTGTAATATACTATTTAGGTCTATGATGAATTGTTGACTGTAATACCCGAAGACCTCCAAAACTATCGGATATTTCCCGACATTTGTGTTGCATATCACCTGTCGTGAGAAGTTTTGCAATAAAATCCCTCCCGACGTGCGATCGGGATTTTAAGGTGTTTCGGGTAAAAAGTTACAATAATGGGAAAAAATTGAAAAATTGATAGGAGAACTATCTGAGTATGCTGCGTCATTGGAAATTTCTTCGTATTTTTTCTAGATTTCAGTCTCAAGAAAACAAAAATGAAATCTCGATGTTTTCGTAGCCCCTCTAGTTAGAACTTAAGGAATAAATTATTATTATTAATTAGAAAAATATTCAATAAAAATAATTTGACAGTCGTGGGAAAGTGATGGGAATAAAATCAAACTGACAAAAGTACATGGAGAGAAATATTCAGTAAAAAGTACGGAACTCACAATTCGCTTACCGATTACGAAATCGACTCAGAAAATTTAAGTGACGGCTCCACGGAATTTTTTCCGAGCGTTCCGTAATTTTTATCTGAATGTTCTCACTCTAAAAAAAGATTACTTCTGATAAGTAGGAAAACTACTTGTATTCAGTACCGAGGCGTTTCTGGAGAAAAGCTAATTTTTTTACTTGGTCCAAGTCGAAAATCGACTGAATACAAGTTTTATGCTCCAAGTACAATTAGCACTGGTGACAAGTACCAACTGTACTCATCATCAGTACTGAAAGTACTTGTACTGAGTACCGAGCTGTACTTCTCAAAAGTAGAAAAAATACTTGAGACAAGTAGTAATAGTACTCAAATCCAGTACCAATGGATTTTCGCGGAATATTACAGTAAGATTCATCATACAATGGAGATCGTTGAAAAACGAAGAATTAATGCAAATAAAATTATTGTTTATTGTTCGTTTGCCCCTCAAATGCTTGAAAACTGAAATGTACTGGACTACAGTCCAGTGTAATAAATTCTCGAGCTACAGAGATTTTTTTTTCAAAATTTTTCAAAAGATGTGTAGAATAACAATTACCAATTAAGTTTTCCAAATTTAATTTCCAAATAGTCCTTTTTTTTAATAACAAAAAAGGTAATATTCATGCGAAATAGCCAGCAAAATGATTCTCAAAATAATTGTTATATTTTATATTGAACAAAAAAATTGAAGTATTAATCTTTTGAGCTATCTTGTGTGAAAATTGCAATTTCATTATGCGACAAAGAATGAAATTGCCTATTTAGAAGTCGAATTTTGAAAAAAAGTAGCTCGTAACCGTTATTCTAGACATCTTTTGAAAAATTTACAAAAGGAAACCCCTGTAGCTCAAAAATTGAGTACACTGTGCTATTTTTCTTCATTTTCAAGGTCTTGGGGGCAAATAAACAATAAATAATCGTTTTTTTTCCCACTTATTCTTCGTCTTTCAACATATATAAATAATCAATCATCAATGTGTGATAAATCTTACTGCAATATCTCGCGATTTTTAAACTCATCGTAACCTCCCCTCGATGAAATTTGGTCATTGTCATCTGAGAATGATAATGATAATGATAATGAGAACGATAATGAGAATGATAATTAATGATATGAAATTCCCCAACAAAATAACCAACCAAAAGTACTGGAATCAAGTCATAAAAGTACTCGCGAGAAGTAGAAAAATTACTTGCTCCAAGCATTAAAAGTACTTCTGAGAAGTAAGAAAAATGCTGACAGGAAGTAATAAAAGTACTTCCTCCTAGTACTTTTCCTACTTGCTTAGCAAATATTGTACTTCATCCAAGGACATGAAAAGTACTTGGGACAAGTAGTTTCCCAACTTTTCACAAGAAAACTTCTCCCAAATAGAATTCAGTACTGGTGAGTAGTAACTTTTTTTTAGAGTGCTGGGAAAAATTACGGAACGCTAGGAAAAAATTCCGTGGCAATTCTGTAAAATTTCCTACAACCATATTTCGCTCCGGAATTACGGAATACGTAATTTTTATTGAATATTTCTCTCCGTGTAATTAATATTCAAGAAATGTTCAACTACTCAGTGGAATAGTTACTTGAAAATTGAAAATTTTCCTGTTCAGGAATTAAATCAGGGCTCAAGAACAATGAGACTCCCTTTCCGCCC
Source organism: Diachasma alloeum (assembly GCF_001412515.2). Taxonomy (NCBI): domain Eukaryota; kingdom Metazoa; phylum Arthropoda; class Insecta; order Hymenoptera; family Braconidae; genus Diachasma; species Diachasma alloeum. Next base: position 32,116 of record NW_021680983.1, read on the forward strand.
CCTTCCCCTAAAGAAATATAGATGAAGCACTTTCACCTTCACAGAGAAAAAAAGGTTTCGATTTTCAGGAATTCATGTCAATGATTTCCAGGGACATGTCATTGATTTTTACGAATTCATTCTCAATTATTAGGGATCTGTGATTGGGAGATTCGGTGAATGCTAAACACTGAAATGCAGTGATTTTGTCACCAATTTTCAGTGACATTATCACTAACGTCCAGTGAAATCATCACTAATTTACAGGGATCCACCTCTATTTTTCCGAATAATATCACTGATTTTCAGAAAACCATCTTTAATTTTCGTGAATCGATTACTAGATCTCACTGCTGGAAATCACAAATGATCGGGGTGATTCTAGTCAGAGTCCAGTATCACCAATAATTGGTGGCAGATTCGTGAATTCAATTCAATTCTATGTTTTTAAAGCCCAACAGATCCGTGAAAATTAAACATTTTTTTCCTCTGTCCTACAAAACTGATCCCTCTCGTTGCTATGCAACATAACTTTCGAGAAACATCCGATGAAAAATAAAACAAAAAAAGGCAAAAAATTTGAATATGTACATTATTATAGTCATTTAGATACACGTATGAAAAAATACTATAGGATTTCCTATATGATATCCTATAGGAAATCCTATGGAGAATTCGAATATTTCCTATAGGATTTTTCTGGTGGGATTTCCTATAGGAAATCCTATAGGATATTCTATAGGATATTCTATAGGAAATCCGATAGCATTTTCTCATACGTGTAGATTAGGTAGTCTAGTAATTTTTATAATATAAGCAACATAAATAATGTTAGTTTTGACGCTTTCGCGGCCATGATTGTTGATATCATTGGCTTCTGGGTGGATGTCGCATTTGGTTTCAGCGATGATATCAATATAAATAATGCTTTCCACTAGGAGTATTATTTTGAACTGTTCAGTCTATTAATTTCATTATTATACGTTATGTCTATTTAATTTGAGCCTGTAATTAGCCGTGTTCTATTGGGTCTGCATGAAATAAAAATGAAAAAATGAAAAATGAATTTTGTCAATCGAGGGGTATTCGGAGGATTATTTCTTCCATTCTGATTCTGGCCGATCAGAGCGCGTTGTTCAGAAGTACGTGGCTACAGGTAGATTATCACTCCTGATAATTTCCCTGATGCCGGGGAAATTATCAGTATGAAACGTGTCACATAACCCCTACTACTCCACTCTGATTGGTCCTAATAAAAAATGAGGAGATAATCCAGTAATATTTTGAGTCATTTCCCGAAAAATTTCCGGAACCATTTGCGTAAACAATTTAAATGTTGCCTGTTCTACTCTCGCGCATGCTCTGTACACGCATGAAAAAATTTAATAGAAAAACCTATCGAATTCGCTAGAAAATTCTATTGAATTTCTATTAAACTTTCTATTAGTCTTTGACTGATTCTATTGACATGTTCAATAGAAAACATTCCATAGACAACGTCAACAGAATTCGATTTTTCTATATAACTTATTCTTTTCATATATTCTCTATAGAATTTGCTCGACTCAAATTTTCCAAGTTTTTTTCATTCTATTTTTCTTTTCTTCCCATCAAGAAAATCAAAAGAAAAAACTTAGAAAATTTGAGCCGAGGAAATTCTATAGAAAATATCTCAATGGAATAAGTTATATAAAAAAATTGAATTCTATTGGATTTTTATACTGAATATTTTCTATTGAACATTTCCATAGAATTGGCCAAAAACTAATAGAACAGTTCAATAGAAATTCAATAGTTTTCGAACGAATTCGATAGGTTTTTCTATTAAATTTTTTCGTCCGTGAATACAAAACAATATGAAATATGTAGTAAATTCACGGACGAATTCTCTCCGTGCATTCATGACCTGCAGTTCATGCACGGATTCATGAATTTCATAATTTATTTTGTCTACTCTTCGTTTTTTCCCTAGATGCACTTTTCAATCAATCAGATCTCACCGGTAATTAATTTTTTGTGATGCATGGGAGGCATCAGATGCGACATACTATCCATTCCTCATCCTCCAAATTAATGAGTTTGCCATTCCCCCCCCCCATCGGACAATCATGTTTATAAGAGAATTTGATCTTCAATATATCCGTCGTCCCAGGACATGGAGACGTAGCCTAAGCGCTCCAAATTACCGGCAATAAATATATTCCTTTCCGTTCTTCTACGCACAGTACATTCCTCCCACGTCATCATGCATATGAATTCTCGTTCCCTTATATATTCTCGTGACTCTTCTCTTATGGAAAATTGAGTGACTGCTAAGCAATATTAAATTCCACCCGAAGGGATTGTTCACCACGTCGTCGACTCACAGTCTCGCTTTGAAGGGAAAAAAGTTTTTGTCATTCCGGCCGTAAGGCATTCCTGCCTTTGCCCTGTCATGACAAAAAATAATGTTCGTCATTCGGCGGGAAAATAGTATATTACGTCATCATAGAGTGCTATTTTTCAGTATTTTTCATTATGTCATCATTATGTTCTATTTTTTTTTATTTTAAGGTGACGAATGTGATGATAATCCTCGCCTTCGACTCGGATTATAGAGTCACATTCGTTAGATACTCCCAAAAAAAGTACTTCTCACCAGTACCGACCGATACTTGGGGGAAGTTCACTTTTGAAAAGTTTTAAAAATATTCGTCCCAAGTACATTTTGTGTCCTTGGATGAATTATCATATCTGCCGATCGAGTAGAAATGGTACTGGGAGGAAGCAGCTTCACTATCCACGTACGAAATCCCAGTGTTGGAGAAACGGGCCAAGGCTGGCACAAGCCTGGGCTTGCCAAGTCTGGGCGCCCAGGCTTGGACCGAGGTTCGGCCATCCCTGGGGAGCAGGGTTTGAGTCTCGGGAGAAGGGCGGGTAACCGAGCCTTGGTTGACAGATCTGGCCCAGCCTTGGCCGGACATTGGCACGCCGGAGCTCGATAACCAACCCTCAGCCAGCGGTGGCCCGGAGCTTGGTCATTGGGCTCCAACCGTTGGTGTAACTGTAAGGGTTAAGTCGTAAGGGTGAGATGATGAGAATGGAATCATAGGGGTGGAATCATAAGGGTAAAATCTGAAGAGTAAAATTGTAACCCGGGTAGAAATCACGCCGCTCGAGCTCGGCTCGGAACCCGTATCCCAGCAAGAAATACGCCACTCCGCCCCAGCTTGGGATAAACTCCACGCGCGTCACATGTACCCGAGATTGAGCCGCGTCACGCGCTCACAGCCC
>NW_021680983.1:35917-55344 GCF_001412515.2 Diachasma alloeum
AGAATTCCATTTTTTTTTATAGTAAGAAGACAAGGATTTTCCAAAGTATTCAAATTTTAAATCGATATTCTAAAAATGCATAATATCATTCTATTCCACCCTCCACTGGAAACAACACGACTCAATCGGAGCTGAGGTTCTAAGCGTTGAGCCACAGCTCAAACTCAAGTGCCGGGTTATGCCGTCTGATGAGCGTTCGACTGTGAGCCGGTATGGAGCGGCGTGTCGCGGCGTGAACTCGGGTCAAGCGCCAAGCCGAGGCTGAGCTCGCGCTCACCCGAGTTGCGGCTGAATCGCCGGTTGAATTTCTACCCGAGTACAAGGAGTCATAAACGATTAGAATGGCTTTTTCGAGGTGTTTACTCGAAGATGTGAAGACAGATTTTTTATTATGATCAAACATATTTAATTATGTAATTCAATTGCCACCGGCCAGTCAGCGATGGAATCGAACTTTGATGGTAATACCGCCCGGCATGCGCCCAATACCGTCCACCTTGTTTTGATGACTTTTTTGAGCAATACAGACCAACTGTTATAATTTTTCCTATTTTCATCCTTAGTTTCCATTCTTTGGCTCCATTGTGAGAAAGATTTCACGTGAATAATAATAAATTATCCTGAATTTACCCGATGTTTTAGTGGCCACCGACTACCTCAAACATCGATGTCACTCGACCGCCCTCTAGCTGCAGAGTCTAGCAGCCATATAGAAACTCTGGGCGGCATTACCCACAAACTCTGGGTGGAATTACCCACAAACGCGTAGGCTGATAACGTAGCCAATAATAACTGATGAATATATTTTTCTGCTATCGAAAAGGTTGTAATGGATGTGGAAATGTATAACGAACATATACTTCGCACTCCATTCAATTATGGGCCAACTGAAAATTGGAAAAATCTTAAATTCTGGGGTCGCAATATTGTAAGAATTCGGTAGGAAATAATTTGGATTTTTTTAAACAATGTTTCGACGGGAGAAAATTGAAAATTTCTGTTGAAATTACTTGTTGTTATCAAATATTCATGAGTCTCATGAACTTTAATTTCTGTCTGCAAATGGCGTGTAACAGTCAGTGTAAAGAAATGAATTGAATTAGATGGCGATTTATTTGAATCTAGCAATTTTGTATGTGCGGCTATATTTTGGAATTTTTCTCTTCCGTGCATTGATTCAAGATAATTAGTCACGTAATATGATGCTGTGTAACCACCCAAAATGTTCAGCATAAAAGCCTCCGCTCCCTGACCCGTTGATACCTATCATTATAGAGCCGGGAATATTTGTGCCAGAATTTTCACAGCCACAGACTCGTAAAACGTGCAAATTACCTCACGAAACAGTCTCGATAAAGCGTCGCACATTGGTGATACAGTTCGACAGAGACAGCATCATAAAGTTAAAGGGCGGATGGGTTTAGAAGGGTGAGACCCGGGGGTGGGGGTTTCCGATTGGCTAGATTTACCACGCGCCCGATTGTATTTACGTTGAGTGTCCGTGCAATGCCGCAGAATAGCCGGCAGGCCCGGGTTTAACATCAAAATCTGGGATTGGGATACGCGCGAGAGGGGATTTAGAAGTGAAGAGTAAAAGGGAACTGACAATACAAATTTTCGAATAGCCACGAAACTCGAAAAATCGATTGTAGCAGTTAATCTCTTTGGGTTGAAGAGTTAACAGAGGGTATTCGTGGAAATCGAGGGAGATAAAAATTGTGGAATTTTTGGGGGAGAACGGAGAGAACACTTTAATGAAAATTATGCTATAAGCTCATCAAAATATATCCTAAGTGGGAGAACGTGTAAAAAACTATATCAAAAAAACCTCGTCAAGAAAACGGGATTAAATGAACTTTGGAAAGAGAATTCTCGTTTAATTCAACTGTAGTCAAATTGAGTTCCATCGATAAAACTGTCCGTTTTTATGCTCTCCCTCTGAAATACTCTCAAGTATTTGAGAGGAATTACTTCGAATGTTGTGCTTTAAATGACTGATCATTGTTAGTAATTTAAACAGAAAATTCATGTCATATTGTTTCTGAGTATTTTATTCATGTTCCACTGAAAATTCAATCAAGTTGTGAAATTTGCATCTCGCTCCCACTAAAAACTCATGAATTTTCGTGAGTTCTACTTAAAACTTGAAATTTCATAACCATTTGTTCCCTAAATCCAATTCAATGTCACTCTGATGAGATTTACTATAATATCTTCATTTAAATTTTAAGAAATTTCTAACAGTGTAAGTGTGGAATTACGCCCCTCCGGGTAGAAATTTAACCGGGGGTTCAGCCGCAACTCGGGTGAGCGCGAGCTCAGCCTCGGGTTGCCGCTTGAACCGAGTTCACGCCGCGACACGCCGCTCCATACCGGCTCACAGTCGAACGTTCATCAGACGGCATAACCCGGCACAAGAGTTTGAGCTGTGGCTCAACGCTTAGAACTCAGCTCCGATTGAGTCGTGTCGTTTCGAGTGGAGGGTGGAATAGAATGATATTTATGCATTTTTAGAATATCGATTTAAAATTTGAATACTTTGGAAAATCCTTGTCTTCTTACTATAAAAAAAATGGAATTATACTGAACTTTCTATAAAATTTGAAATTTACTGATTTTTCCCTCTGTCATCGAATATAAAACCTGGCACTTTCTCTAAGAATTCCTATTGAATTTCTATTGGAGCTCTATGAGAATTCTATTTAAGTTTTATTGCAATTCTATTGAAAAATTCTATTTTTTTTGCGTCAATGCCATTGAAAATTATGCAACTTTCCCCTGCATTTTTAATAGATATTTGTTTGTAGAAAAAAATCCATTGATTTTTCTAGATAATTTATTCTGTTAGGATTTCTTCCACAGAAACTATTGGGCATGAATTTTCCAAGTTTTGTTCCTGCATTTGATTAAAAGAAAAGAAGAAAAACCGAGCGGAAAAAACTTGGAAATCTTACGCCTAAGAAAATCTATAGGAACATAAAAACCTATTTACTTTATTGCACCACATTTTACCTTAAGAAAAAGACTCTATGAAGTTGCATAATCTCCTATAGAATCGGCGCAAGAAACGAATAGAATTCTAATAGAACTTCCAGAGAATTCTCATAGAATTCCAATAGAAATTTAATAGAAAGCGCTAGGTTTTTCTGTTGAATTTTTTCATGCGTGTTATTTTGGCATACCTGTATTCAACATTTCCCTAATAAATCGTAGAATATTCTTAGAACTCGTAGGCCTATCGAAAAATGAAGAATATCCTCTCCTGTAGCGTTGATAATTAATAATAAAGGTTCGTTAACGTTTTTCAAGTGATTATTTTTCTTGATTTTGTTTGTTGTATTCGCGAGAAAAAAGAAAGTTTTGACTACGTTTCAGTGAATTGTTCTACCTTGTATTTTCAGATTAATCCCATTCGATTAGTTAATATCACGTTATTTCTGATGAGCTTGTGATTGTTCATCTGAAAAAGCATGCCATCTTCACATTTATTCGATTGTTTTTTCACTCAAATCACGATGCCATCGGACCTGTCAAATCATTATTGAGGTTAAGTATACTGGGATTGAGTAATTGGAGATGAACCTGAGGTTGAGCAGTGGCCATTCAACTAAAGCCCGGCGAAGCGTTTCGCGTAATAGTCTAACGCTGGGCTGTGAGCGCGTGACGCGGCTCAACCTCGGGTACATGTGACGCGCGTGGAGTTTATCCCAAGCTGGGGCCGAGTGGCGTATTTCTAGCTGGGATACGGGTTCCGAGCCGAGCTCGAGCGGCGTGATTTCTACCCGGGCCGTTGATAAAGATTTTTTTATTAATACATTTTTGTTCAGAAATTTAACGAAAATTCGAAAAACCATTGAAACAGGATATATGCCCTTTTGGCTTTCGAAAAGGGGGTTTTGGCACTTACGCCTCTTTGGCTATACAGCTACGATGTGAATTTCTTTTTTATCATTTTTTTTTCAATCAGAAAAAAATTATTCGATCTTTCATTTATTTAGGAGACGAACATTCGTAACTGAGATTTAGTGATGTTTTCATCTTGAATCTTCGAAATTTTATCCTTAAATTTCAGTGACAATAATTCTCAATGCCAATAATATCTCTACTCAGTATCAAGCGTCTCCAAAAATTGAAATTTTCTTGTTTCTGTGTGACACGTACAGAAAAAACTGGATAAGTAGAGCAAAATAAAAAAAACTTAAGGAGAACTTTCCTGAATTGCCAAAATATTTGATCGCGTTTATGAGAGCCGGGTGGGAACTCTAGAGAGAAAAAGTTCGAGGACGAGGACACATTGGGAAACTAGGACATCCTCGGGAAATGTCCAATTCATATTGTACAGACATCGGTGGTCCCTTTGCATCGTTCGAATGAACGTGAACAGAGTAATATTGAGGGTCGGTTCATGTTTTGGTTGTAAATACCAACTTTCCTCCCTAAAATCATTCGTTTACCTCAGTTATCACCTCATTTTTATTTTCATCCAAAGGTCGAACAAAACATGATACCACACATTCATTGTTTTCCAGGCAATTTATCTATTCTGCAATAATCCTGAGGGGAAAATGGTTGGAATTCCCGCTGAATTGTCGGAGGAGATCGCTGGAGACTCGTGCTCGGATGACATTGAGGATTTCTGTGAAGAGCGATCAAATGATATCGAGTTCTAGGAACGGAAAATCAAACGGTACAGAATATTCTAGGGAAAAGGATGGAATGCGAGTAATGGAGATATAGAGAGCAATAAATTCAGAATTAACTTTCAGATTATCCTTCAGGATTAATGCGAAATGCAGTTTCGGGAAGAATACCAGGAAACATATTTGTCATGGAATTTTCTTAACTTCGAAAGCAATTTCGTTGTGGAAGGGAATTTCAAGATAATTAAATTCTCTACAAAAAATATTTGTTTTGAATTTTTTTGGAAAACATTAGCTGGTGAGATATTTGTGGAATAAATATATATTCAAGGATATTCAAGTACTTTGGGGATTTTTTTTCCAGCTTTTTTGCTTTTGTAGTCTAACATCAAAGCTTTTATTTAAATAATTTAGTCATTTACAATGATTTTTTATTTACACTTTGCCGGACTGAATTTGAATTTCTCGATATTGAATCGTTAGAAAATATTTTCAAAGTCGGAAAAAAACTTAGAAAGTTTACTTTCGGAGAAAGATTAATGAAATAATGAAAAAATTGCCATTTTTGAGAATTACCAGTATTTTCTATACATAATTTGTGAACAATTTTTCACCCTAAAAATCTTTCTGGTAAAACAGAAATTTACCAGAAATCGATTTTATGCCTGAAGAAAAGGTTTCCGAAAGTTTAATAAATTTCAATTATTTATTTATAAACAACAAATGTTTAAAAAAATAATAAGTCTATGCAAAATGTCATTTGAATGACGCTGAATATTCATGATTTTTTTTCAAATTTTTCTCACGCAATTTAAGGAACTTCCGCAGTAAGTATATGAGAGTAGAAGAAAATGGACTGCAAAGCTGAAAGTTTGAGAATATTTTCTTTGAGTGATTACAAATGTCCTCCCGAAGTCCCAAAACGCTGAACCACGTAGATTGTCGAGGAGAAAATATGAAAAATGTGTCATCAACACAGAGTCTTATGGCACCGCTTTTTCAAAAATCACAAAAAAATAATCGACAGTGGAATAAAAATCCAAACGCTTCACGAATCGTTACATCGTAACACCTGCGAAGGTCTGATGCCGCGTTCACATGCCGGCGACAAGCGGCGGCGGCACCTTACGGGTGCCGTTGTCGCTGGTATGTGCCCGCGCTGACGGTTATGGGTAGGCGGTAAATTGTGGCAGCACCTTCTCGCTCGACGGCGTGGACGCACGCTGACGGACGCCATGGCGTCAGTTAGTAGCAACCAACACTGAAACGTCTATCGAGCTCTAACAAAATCTTAAATCGTATCGAGTCATCGTGACTTTGAACAAACGAACCCAACGGGTTCAACAACTTGAAATCATTTAATAACAACTAGTGCACTAGTGAAACGAAATTTAATAGCAAGTGTCTTAAATTAACGATCGAACGAACGATTAACCAACGGCACAAAATCACACGATTTCGTGCCTCCACGTGGCACACAAGCCACGCTTCAAAGGACGCAATTAACGATTGCGCCAATCAACCCCGAAATTAGCCTGCGTTGTTAAAGTTTTAGTGTAGGTTAAAATGTTTATATGTGTGGACACGTGCTAACCGTTGTCGTAAACTATCAAATAACGAACAAATATATTGTGTTGTATGTATGTGTGCATGTGTGAATCGTCATGTGTCACCGTCATTCGCAGTCATCTCTCGTTGTGTATATCAATAAATCTGGGTTTTTCATGCCATAAGCTTTTTCCCATAAATTTATCGTGTCAATCATTTCTCCGAACATTTTTGTTTTGTGTTAATTTAATGCAACTATCATACCACCTAGGGTATGATAGTATCCCACGATCTTTCACGAATAGAACCGTATATATTTCAGGAACATATCCCCACGATTTCATTAGCCGTCACTATAGGGATTATTTGTAATTATTGAAAATGTATGACATAGTTCGGGATTTTAGTTACGTTAGAGGAAACTGATGGCTGAACATGGCGCAACGTTGAGGGAGGTTAGAGTGCGCGCGGCAGAGACCACCGTGTGAATTCTGCCAAGGCATATACTATAGATTCTATAGTACAGTATAGGATTTTATCGGGACACAAGAATACCAACTGCGTCGAACAAAAATGCGTGGTTGTCAAATCTCTCATGAAAATTTGTATTTGTTAAAAAATTCAGATAAATAATATTTTGAAATAAAAATTACTTGGAATTGATTAATCATGAATAATAAGTGCAAAGAAACCCAAACGACGAAATTTCAATACATCCGTGAACTTTTCGTCATTTCATTATTTTTTTTTCAAAGGATGCAGCGGAGCCTTTGATATTTTCACCCACTGATATTTGATATTTTGATATTTTCTCAATTGAGAAATTTAATGATTGAGAATGGTTGAAAATGCGGTCAGGGTAAGAAACCGGTCATTTACGCCTGACTTGACCGAAAGGAAAAGTGACATTCCACATCTCCAATTAAGTGCTTTCAAATTGGCAATAAAACAGCACAATCACGAAAAAATGTCTGTTCATCATTTGTTGCACTTTAAAAGGTCTATTCGTTGCTGTTAAATATTCATTTAAATGAATACAATGAATTCTCACAAAAGCATTAGCCGAAATGGAAACTGCGAGACACGTGCATTGTTAGGTAATAACTGAGTATTTTTCTATTCTACTCTAAATATGAACAAACGATGGAGAGACAATAGTCGAATACGTAACGCGAGTGTATGGGGGCGTTCGTTATGAGGACGGTTACGTTTCGGTATATTTTCATCTGGCAGAGTAATTGCTCTTCAATCATCCGTGAATCAACGTGAACTTCGCTGGGGTGGAAACTGACCGAGATATTTCGATCTCTATCAAAGTTGAATGGGATTGTGGTGTATGAAATTACACTTCAAAGAATTCGTAATTTTACGTTTTTGCACATTTTTTGCAGAAATGGCGGAAATTAATGGGTTTAGAGGGAAATGTTGAGGGATGTATTTTTTAGGTCATATGGAATTTTCTGTAGAACAAATTCTGATGTTATTCTGTAAACGCTATTTACCCAGAAAATATCCTTATTTTGAGATCTCAAAGATCGTAAAGTGAGATCGTAAGCCTTAAATTCAAATTTGTTTTTTCTTTGTGTTCGTTTTCCGATTAAAACATTGTTTCGGATTAAACTAGCAATATCAATGGAATAATCCTCCAATAAAAAATCCAGTGTAACGTTTTTTGAAGCCAATCTATTCGGCGTATTGTGTCGTTAGATTTTTCATAAATGATGATAGTATACATTAAAGATATTACGATAATGCTTTATTATATTATATTCTATACTTTACCATATTATATATTGTATATTATACATAGTATATATAATATAGTATAGTATTATTGTAATATCTTTAATGCGATCATCATTTATTAAAAATCAAATGACACAATATGCCGAATAGATTGGCTTCAAAAAAAGTCACACTGGATGTATAAAAAAAATTGAATACTTTCCTGAAATTTTTCCTTCGGAAACTTTGATATTAACTTCAGAAATCTAATATAAGATTATTCACTACAATTGACATACATTAATCCCCATGGCGTAGGACATACGCGCGCGGAGCGCCCGGACTAATCTAGTTATATTGAAAGTGGCTACATAACAAAAAAGTTAACTTGATATTCTTAGCTAAATCGTAATATTTCTAAAACTAGTCGGGCTCGTAGACTTTTCTTGTGAGTTCCTCAAGTTTTCTACTTCTTTTCGAAAGCTCAAAGAAATAAATATCTTGTTTGAAGATGTCCGGGATCATAAACTAAAATTTTTCGAAAACCATAATTCAGTATCGAAGAGATAAACCGGGTTAAGTCGATTTTAACTATTCGCCAGTTTTTTGCGAATATCTCGGAATCTAAGAAATATAAGAAAAAATTTGTCATGACCTTTTTTGTAGAGTCAACTGAGGGTTATAAAAAAGGCCACGAGAAAAATTTTGCTATTTCTCTTAGGTTCTGAGCTATTCATCAAAAACTAACCAAAAGTAAAAATCGGCTTCACCCGGTTTACCGCTTCGCTACTCAATTTAAATTTTTGGAAAAACTTTATTCCAGATTTTTCAATTTCAAACAGTGTTTTGCATGTTTCAACATGAGATTTTCAAAGGAGTTTAATTTGAAACTGAAATTTTCGCAATTTTTAAATTAAGACGTCCAAGAATCTCAACTTGAAACTTTGGAGTGTCAAAATAAAAATTAATTTTGTTGGTGAAGATATTTCCACTGGTATCTGTACATTCGTACGAGGCCCATACTGAAATTGAATGGAATCTGCAGTACAACTGTCATATTCCATTAGCATCAATTCTCCAAATCTACAATAATTCATGTTGTAATACAAACTACTTAAGTAATAAGTAATAATTAATGAGTGTACAGTAACACATGAGTTGATTCTCTCCAGTTGATACATATTAGTTTAAATAGGCTAAGCGGTAGTCACAATATTTCATTAAACCAATCTATTGGACACCCGTATCCATCAAATATTCAATGTTTGATACATTGAATTATATTACGCGTCTCGTTCTCGATGATGAATAAACTGTAATATGCCCCGTCATGTTCAATATCACAACATTTTTAGAGTAAATTAAAAATTTTGAAGACCCCGCGCGCCTCGTCCCCTAAGTGGCGGTGTATCGGCTCTCTGGCTCATATCATTTTTTGTGTTCAACGTTACACATCACGAGTAAAAATCAACGGTTAATTTTCCAAAATTTTACCTTCAAAACCCTTTTCCACAATGGGAGATGAAAAAAAGAGGAAACGTTCTCGCTCAAGATCACGAGAACGTCACAGGAGTAAAAGCAGATCCGATGAGAGAATGGAGAAGATGCAGAAGCAGCTGGATAACCTCACGGCGCAGATGACACAATTCATTCAGGTCCAGAGGACTTCAGCTGACCCTCCTCAAAAACCACCAGAAACGAATCGAGAACTAAATCAAGATTTGATCGACGAGACAATTACTGACGGTACGCTTCTGAATTCATGAGAAAACTCCACACGAGTCTCTCATAACCTAAAAAACCGTTTCACATTCCACACGAATGTCCAACGATCTGTTGAATCCACACGATTGAAACAGGGCGAGAAATATTGCGGATAAATTCAACAAGAATGATATGTCCACAATATACACAGCAAGTGTCGCCACTTGAGAGATGCACTACATAATTCGTTTCCCTTTGATCCTTTTTTTCAGATAACGAGAATTCTAACAAAGAAAATTCGTCATCACTGATCAATGAAGCATCTTCAACTGACAGCGAACCTACGACGGAGTCATCAGGGCTGCCACCAGAATTAATCAATCTTCTGGGCAATGACCCCAATGTCACAAAGGAAATTTCAATAAGTTATCTTCCTGAACTGAAAGACCGATGGGAAAAGTGGCTAAAGGAAGGCCTTCCAAGTGAAGCCAAGAAGGCTATCGTCGAGAAATACTCACGCTAAGCTGAACTTTATGTGGAAGCACCCAAAGTGAATCTGGAAATCATTCCAGTCCTCTCTGAAATAGCCAAAAAACGAGATGGATATTTCGTTAACACCCAAAATGCGATTGGCTCCGCTATTTCATCCTTGGGAGCCGCTATTTCCCTGATTATGACCAACACAGATGAAATGGACTTTGGAATACTCACAACCTACCTCTGTGACGCTGGGATGCTCTTGACAGATACGTTTCATCAATACTCTGTTGCAAGAAAGTCATTCATCACTCCTCTCCTGAACAAATCCCTGAAACCAACGGTTGAAGCCACCAAACCAGACGAGTGGTTATATGGCTCTAAGTTTGTTGAGCAAGTAAAAGAGGCAAAGACCATTGAGAAAGCATGCTCGACCATTAAGGCACTAGACAGAACGGGGAAAAATATCAATCCGTATGCCAAGAATCTGGGAAACGAGAGAGCCCCACCTGCAGCCAGGAGGCAGGTGGGCGCAGCCTCGAAACGTCCCATGATCAAATTCAAACCGAGGAACAATCACTCGGACCAGAAGAAATCGAAAAGCTCATTACACTCGAAGAATTCGACGAAGAAGACTTAAAAGAGGTAAAAATAATCGCAGGTCGACTCAGCGAATTTAGAGATAATTGGAAAAAGGTGACCACTGATAAATACATTCTCCAAACCCTGAAAGGCTATAAAATTCCCTTTAAGACCTCACCAAAGCAGCACACACCCCTACCCGAACCAAATTGGTCATCAGGAGAGTGTGCCCAAATAAATATCGAAATCACCAAATTACTATATAAAAAAGCTATTGAAGAATGTGAAGCCTGTAAGGATCAGTTCATATTACCCTCTTTCCTCAGACCAAAACCAGATGGGTCCAACAGGTTCATTATCAATCTCAAAAAACTAAATAAATACGTTGATAAACACCATTTTAAAATGGAAGACATTCGATCAGCTAAGTCGCTGCTTTGCGAAGGAGACTTCATGTGTACTCTGGATTTAAAAGACGCATATTACTTGCTACCCATTCACACCGATTTTCGAAAATTCCTACGGTTTAAATTTCAAGGAAAATTTTATGAATTCTCCTGTCTACCGTTTGGTTTATCGACAAGTCCATACATCTATCCAAAAATAATGAAACCAATTATGAATGAGCTGAGATCACTAGGCCTCCTCACCATAATTTACATTGATGATTTCCTTTTTATCAACAAATCATCTAACTTATGCTCTCAAAATGTCAAAACCGCTATCAAACTACTCGAAAGCTTGGGTTTAATTATAAACTATCAGAAAAGTTCTCTTAAACCTAATTAAAAATGTAAATACTTAGGGTTCCTAATTAACTCTGTCGAGTACTGCTTAGAATTAACAGATAAGAAAAAATTTCAAATAAATTCATTGTGCCAACATCTTGAGATAGGAAAAACCGTAAAAATTGCAAAATACGAAATGGCGCAATTATTGTGAGTACTAATTGCTACCAGCCCTGCTATAGCATACGGCAATATACACACCTAAAGACGAACGTCAAAAATATGTAGCTCTTATAATTAATAACAATGACTACGAGGGAAAGATAACCATAAATGAAGCTATGAAGGAAGATCTGAACTGGTGGCAACAACATATTCCCAGGGGAAAAAATCCCATCAGGCTAAACCAATTCAAGCTCGAATTATCGACATATGCCTCACTGATAGGTTGGGGAGCCCACTGTCAAGTAACGAGCTCTCACGGTTTCTGGCCTCAACACGAAAGTCAATTCAGTATAAACTATTTAAAGTTACTAGCTGCTTTCTTTGGTCTGAGATGCTTCGCAACATATCTCCATAACTGCGAAATTTTACTGCAGAGGGATAATACCACCGCAATATCATACATTAATAGGGCCGGAGGTGTACAATTCTCTCACTTGAGTGAATTAGCTCGCGAGATCTGGGCGTGGTGTGAGACTAGAAACCTATGGATTTTTGCTTCATACATCCCCTTAAAGGAGAATGTAGAAGCAGATGAAGCCTCACGTATAACAAACTTAGATACTGAATGGGAACTAAATGATTTACATTTTAACAAAATACAGAAAAACTTTGGGCCCTTCTCTATCGATTTATTTGCCTCAAGAATGAATAAAAAATGTCCAAGTTTCTGCTCACGATTCCCTAACCCCGATATAACCGTAGTTGATGCCTTCACAATCCCGTGGGAACAAGAAAAATTTTATGCTTTCTCCCCTTTTGCCCTATTGGCAAAAACCTTACAAAAAATAGTAATAGACAGGTACGGTTGTTGCGCCAAACTAGTCCACTCAACCTTGGTACCCCTCGTTCGTAGCCTTATCCACCCGCCCACCACTGATAATTCAACCAAATGAATCGCTATTATTATCTCCTTGCAGAAACAAAATACACCCAATGGTGACAAAACTGTCATTGATGGTGAGACACTTATGCAGATGTCGAAATTCTCTGCCTATAGTACTCGACACGCTGCTGTGTCAGCAGCAGCCCGTAAAGGGGTGAACTATGATACAATCAGACGTACAGCTGGATGGTCTTCCCGGTCAAAAATTTTCGCTCGATTCTATAACAGACCAATAGCTCCAGATAATGCCGAGTTTGCACGTGCGATAATTAACGACTAATGTCAATCTCTTGACTCTATTTCTGTATTAAGACTACATTTGGAAAATGACAAACACAAAAAATAGATTGAGTTATCTCAAACGCTGGAAATCTACAGTTTATTCATCATCGAGAACGAAACGCGTAATATAATTGGGGACGATCAAACGAGCCCGTCAAAGGTGGGCGAAGTTCGATCGAAATTATATGAAGCGTCTCGTTCGAAGATGATGACATCCTCCCTTTCAACAACCCACCCTAGTCGAACTCACCGACTTTATTTCGTTAACTCAAACTGAAACAACGCTAAACTATATGAGCCAGAGAGCCGATACACCGCCACCTGGGGGACGAGGCGCGCGGGTCTTCAAAATTTATAATTTACTCTAAAAATGTGATATTGAGCATGACGGGGCATACTACAGTTTATTCATCATCTTCGAACGAGACGCTTCATATAATTTCGATCGAACTTCGCCCGCCTTCGGCGGGCTCATTTAATCGTCCAATTTACTGTATTTCCTCAATTAATAGTCGCTTCTACCTCCATTTTCATTTGAGTATCTGAATAATATAATTCCAATGTTCTATTCAACGCGCAGTACGGGCATTGAATGCTTTCGCAGGTCTCCTTTTTTACTGAAGAGAAAAACTCCCCTGGGCGAGAATATTTTTTCGTCATATCTGCATGAGTACCTTGAATCTAGTATCACGGCTTTGGATTTAATCCTAATCTGGTCACTACTGAATTAGGCTTCAGCGTTGCCGAATTTACTTTACACTGCCCGGGCGTGTTTAGCGAGTTTTCGGCAACATTGCGCAACGCGCAATGTCTTTTTAAAATGTTAAAACACGTTAAAACTAAAAAAATTTTAATGTAAAAAAACGTTAAAACGATGTTTGAGCGAGGAGTAGGATATTCAAAAAATGTAGCCAATTTTATGAAACTTTTTTCCCATACGGAGAGAAGAGCCATGGTAAAGCGTCCCATGTCAAATTTACGACTTGTATGTATTCCTAAAATTTAGGAAGCATTACTATGCTATGGTAATGATTCCTATGGGGTATGGTATTACATACTAGAGCCATGGTAAGTCTCGTTGGGAATGAAGCCTATGAACATCGGAGAAATTACTATATTGAATAGTACCCTCTACCATGTTACAGGGTAGAGTGTACTATTAATTATGGTAAAGGGACCCATAGTCGTTTGGTAAAGTTTACCATAGTTTATAGGAGAGATTACCATGCACTATGGTAACATGACCTATATTATATGGTAAAACGTGAAAAAGTCATAAAATGTCACGAATATAAAAGATAATGATCACTAAACTATATCATGATAATGATGAGTATAATGAAATAGAAATTTCAAGTGGGATATATATTTATCAATTTTTTTCTTCTCATATACCCTTTCGGGTCTTTACGATTTGTTCTCTTCCCACCCCCCAACCCCCTATACCGCATTCGCCGAAGGACAAGGGAAAACCTCATTTGAGGGAAAACCCTGTCCAGGNAAAAGATAATGATCACTAAACTATATCATGATAATGATGAGTATAATGAAATAGAAATTTCAAGTGGGATATATATTTATCAATTTTTTTCTTCTCATATACCCTTTCGGGTCTTTACGATTTGTTCTCTTCCCACCCCCCAACCCCCTATACCGCATTCGCCGAAGGACAAGGGAAAACCTCATTTGAGGGAAAAACCTGTCCAGGTGCAGTCGTCTCTTGCGAGACTCCCGCTCGACAATGAAACCGTGAGATTTAGAGTGTTACAAATTTTGGCCCCCCCAGCCGGGAATCGAACCCGGGTCTCCCGCATGCCAATCCCACACTCCAACCACACAGCCACCGCCGTCGGTGATATATATTTATATCTAACGTATTCGGTTTCGACGCTGTTTTAATAATTATAGAGTATTTTCTTATAATGTGGGATTCTTTCCTATCAATAATCATCAATATACCTAGATTAATCATATCGAATGTCGTAAGGAGCATATTTAACAATGACATATTTACATCAGTATTTTAATATCAGAATATAGATATCTACAGAATAGTGAGATTTTTTGCCCCAAATTTTACCTAGTCATTGGAAGAATTTTTGGCATTACGGTGCTATAAAAATCATTGAAAAATTCAAATGTGAGTAATTAAAGTCAACAACTTTGCGTGAGAATTTAGATCCAACGTTTCGGAACGTATTGCTTTCCATTCCCGGAGGTAGCTATATACGATAAGATACAAAATTTCATTTGTCGAAATGTCAATGTCGACCACCTCTTATCATTTATATCGATTTCATAGGATTAGAAATGTCTTCCAATGGAGTATTCTTGTAACTGTTGAGTAACAAGAATAACTTGATTATTTGGCTCTAGGATTACGATATTGATCAAATGTAATTGAGGACCAGCCTCGGTCGGCATCATCAATATTACGTTTTCCCTGATATCATATCCCAAATAATTGAGAGAGCTTACTATTGTAATATCTCCAGATCGATTGAACGGGAGAACTGGCAGAAAATGACGATAATTTGGATCTAATTCTAATCTCTTGTTAAGAGCTGGACCAGGGAGAAAAGGTGGTGGTAAAGACTTGTTGATGAGTAACCGATGATTCAATTTTAATTGTGCCTTGATGGCTATTTTTAGTATTTTCTACGATATCGAAAAAAGGAGAGATTACCATGTATAAATAGTACTGATTACCATAATAGTACTGATATCCACATGGTAATCTCTCCTATAATAATGGTTGTCGTTGTTATATTGTATAGTAATGCCTACCATGTTCGAATGGTATTGATTACTATAAAACATAGTACGCTTTACTGTTGAACATAGTAAAAATTACTATTGAGATTGACTTACAAACCCTTTTACCATAATTTATAGTAACCTCTACCATATAAAAGTAACCCCTACCATTTACTTTTCTCTGTGCATATTATTTAATCCATTTAGACACCCCTTACAAAATTTCAGAAACCCGACGTTCAGAACAACAACAAAAATGAATTTTAAACTTGCTGCTTGTACATGAGGTTAAATCGGTCATGGATAATTTCAATATTTTTTCCACATTGCCGAGTGGTCGATAATGTAGGGAAAATGTACGAGTTATTGATGCTCTCTTTAACCTCATGTATACGTAGCAACTTTAGAATTCATTTTTGTTGTTGTCAAGAACCTGGAGTTTCTGAAATTTTGCAAGGAATGCCGAAACGGATTAAACAATATGTAAAAAAAAATCATGAAATTTGCTGCATTTCTCGAATATCCTACTTCTCTCCTGAACATCGTTAAAGATGGGAAAAAATAAGTCATCTTTTGGAAATAATTTGTTTTCTTCAGGAATTTCGGGAATCATATTGTTCTAAAAGTACTTTATTTTTTAGACAGTTCAAATGATGTTTTTTTAAGTAAATTCAATGATTCACTGAATTCAATGTTGTCCTAACGTTGACAGCTAATATTCTCTCAATGTTAATTTTTTTCACCTTTCCCTGAATATTGGTTTCAAAATAAATAATTCAACAATAGATGATGCAATCAATCTCATGATCGTACTCGGTGAAGATGGCATATTGGGAAGAATATTTGAAAACGTAATCGGATTTATTTATATTATTATTTTTTTATCGTTTGAAAACGGTATTATTTATTTATCGTTGAAAAACGAACGATCACATGCACACATACGCATACATATGTGTAACATGGTCTAAAAGTAGCATATTCTAACTTCTGAGGCCAAAATTAGTTATTCTAACACAAAAAAATGGAAACTTCGGATTTAAGAATACAGTGCTTCCATATGGAAGCAAAAAACGTCGCGCTGCGGCGTTTCGCTCATAAGGTACTAACCTTGGATTAACGACTGTTCTGGCGCAAAAAGGTTTTCTCCTGATTAATTCATTTTTTTACTTCGAAAATATTAAACTCAAATTTTCCAGGGCATTAAATATTTCAAATTTCCTAGAATTCAATTTCTACGCGCGTAAATCATTTTATTGCGGGTCTTCGGTGAAATATTTTAATCCTTCGTGTCTTCTTCACAACAATCGAATTTTTCTCGTCATTTGTCACGGTCAGTACAGTTGTAGTCTTTTTCGAAAATAAAGATTTTATTACGGTCGAAACATTCTCTCTTGAAAACATTATATTACGGTCGATATTTTCCCGGATTCTGGAAATTGTAATCATCGCTCTCGATACTCTAATCCTCCTTAATCCCTGCACTCAAAACATGAAGGCCTTTTTTTCACCTTTGTGATTATTACCCTCAGCAGTCCCTAACGATCGGTTTTTCCGGGCCTCATGGATTCCTTGAATTTTCCCATACCTCCTTTCCAGGAATCCACGCGGACTCAACTCAACGCCAACGCTTCCCTTCGGATCCCGCCTCCGAACCAATAGGAACGTTGCATTTGCAATGTCGGAAAATTTGTACCGCCGAGCCAACCAAAATAGTTTACAATATACACCTCTCTTCATGGTCCGTGTCCTTTCACGAAAATACTAAATTCTCGCATTTTCATATCATCAGCACGATGTTGAGTTTACCTGTAAATAGTAGCTGTAAGACAAACATCATATAACAAATGTGGAGGGCACCCTGACTCTCCCTCCTAAACCAACTACATCCTGGTAAAACAGAAATTAATAAACGTACAAACATGTTAAAGAAAATGATAAGATAATTAATAAGGACAAAATTAACATCTGTTAATAGGCACCTCACTAAACATGAAACTAAAAAAAATGTAAATAATGTAACATAAAACATGAATAAACGAGTTCCTAAAAGTAAGTAAGTTTTCATATCATAAGTAACACATCGGTTAACTTCAACAACATTAACTGAATTGTTTGTTCAAAGATTACAACGAATTACATCGCGTCCGATTACATTCGACATAACCAATTTTCTTTCGGTCATCGCGACATTATCGAGCATTCGACGGACTCCTTCTCGAGACCTCTGAACATTTTTATTCCACCACGGTGTGATATCCGTTTAATAATTGAATTTTCTATTCTTCATAAACATTGTTTTGTATCAAAATAAATTGAGTACAGTGAATAAATTATAAAACATTTTTTAAACCAACGAACTCTTAATGACTTATAAACAAATTAAAACAAAAACATTCCCACAATCACCTCCTCAGTATCTTGATACTGTGCGAATGAGCATAAATTTTTCCAATTTTTTCACGGAAACTAAGTAATTAGTTTTGGGATTGCAGCACCATGTTCTTTAGAACCACGAGCTTCGGACGTGCGAGTTGAGTAATCGTATATTTCAATGATGTTTTGGATTTTCTATGCTCTCCCGACGTTTTTCATACCGTGAATTCTTTTATAATCTAACACTACAGTGATTCAACATAGGTACCTCTTACGTACAATACTTAAATTTTTGGGCACAAGTAATTTCTTCTACCAGTGTACACATCGAAAAATCTAAACGTAATTTACGTTTAAGGATATTGAAGTACTTTGATCATGCTTTCTCCAAATGCTTTTCTGCTTTTGTAGTCGAACATCCGAGCTTTCATTCGCGCCCCATTTGACCCCAAGTTTTCAGACATTTTACAATGATTTTATTATTTAAACTTTGCAGGTTTGAAGTTGAATCTTGATCTTGAACCTTTAGAAAACATTTTAAAAAGCTGGGAAAAAATTAGAAAGTTTGTTAGTTGACTCGTTTAAATAATTTAAAAATTACAATTTTTGAAAATTATCAGAATTTCCGATAAATAATTTATAAACAATCAATTTTCCACCATAAAAATCATTTGTTCGAAGTCGTAACAAATTTATTCATATTCAAAATTCTATCAGTAACCGATTTGATACCCAAAAAATAAGGCTTCCGAAAGTTTAAACAATTTCAGTTATTTACTTACAAGCAACAAATGTTAAAAAATATAATAATTGTGTGCAAAAAGTAATTTGAATGTCGCAAAATATTCATTTTTTTTTCAAATTGTTCTCACGCAATTTAATTGACAAATTTGATAATTGAAAATGGTGGAATCTATAGGTCGCGATATCCTTGAGCGCAATAACGCCACAAATTGTGATTACACAACCATAATTTGCGGTTTTACATTCGTAAATTATGGCAATTTTTTCCGTATTTTACATTCCCGGGTAGAAATTCAACCGGTGATTCAGCCGCAACTCGGGTGAGCGCGAGCTCAGCCTCGGCTTGCCGCTTGACCCGAGTTCACGCCGCGACACGCCGCTCCATACCGGCTCACAGTCGAATGCTCATCAGATGGCATAACCCGGCACTTGAGTTTGAGCTGTGGCTCAACGCTTAGAACTCAGCTCCGATTGAGTCGTGTCGTTTCGAGTGGAGGGTGGACTAGAATGATATTTATGCATTTTTAGAATATCGATTTAAAATTTGAATACTTTGGAAAATCCTTGTCTTCTTACTATAAAAAAAATGGAATTCCACTGAACTTTCTATAAAATTTGAAATTTACTGATTTTTCCCTCTGTCATCGAATATAAAACCTGGCACTTTCTCTAAGAATTCCTATTGAATTTCTATTGGAGCTCTATGAGAATTCTATTTAAGTTTTATTGCAATTCTATTGAAAAATTCTATTTTTT
>NW_021680983.1:62712-138724 GCF_001412515.2 Diachasma alloeum
ACTACGTTTCAGTGAATTGTTCTACCTTGTATTTTCAGATTAATCCCATTCGATTAGTTAATATCACGTTATTTCTGATGAGCTTGTGATTGTTCATCTGAAAAAGCATGCCATCTTCACATTTATTCGATTGTTTTTTCGCTCAAATCACGATGCCATCGGACCTGTCAAATCATTATTGAGGTTAAGTATACTGGGATTGAGTAATTGGAGATGAACCTGAGGTTGAGCAGTGGCCATTCAACTAAAGCCCGGCGAAGCGTTTCGCGTAATAGTCTAACGCTGGGCTGTGAGCGCGT
This sequence comes from Diachasma alloeum, assembly GCF_001412515.2. NCBI lineage: Eukaryota > Metazoa > Arthropoda > Insecta > Hymenoptera > Braconidae > Diachasma > Diachasma alloeum. Next base: position 63,012 of record NW_021680983.1, read on the forward strand.
GACGCGGCTCAACCTCGGGTACATGTGACGCGCATGGAGTTTATCCCAAGCTGGGGCGGAGTGGCGTATTTCTAGCTGGGATACGGGTTCCGAGCTGAGCTCGAGCGGCGTGATTTCTACCCGGGTTGAGCTCTTAGTAATTAACAACGATGAAAAAACGTTATTTCCAGCGTAAAATACGATGTTTTTCTTTTCGTTACTTGCGCATAAGTAATTTGTAAAATACATTTCTATTAATATCGGAATTTACGATTTGTTAAGCGTAAAACACACTTAATGAAACATAAAAAACGCTTGTTTGGGCGTCATTTACGTTTTTACATTGACCATAAAATACGCCTTTTCGGAGCCTAAATTCCGATTTTCATGACAGAAAAAAGCCATCAGACATCGTATTGGTGTTAAGCGTAAAATACATTTAGAAAACCGTGAATGCCGCTTAGCAAAACGCAATTTACGTTTAGGCTTTTCACCTAGAACGGACCGCCACCAATTGGTATATATGAGAAACAATCATTAAAATTCAAGTTGTACGTCATAGATAAAGCGGGAAATGTATATTCCACAAAAGACTTCATTTAGCGGCTGATATAGAGCGTGGATCGTGCTTGCGACCGTGACCTTACTCGACGAATGACGCGCATACCAACTATTGCACTCTCAGTCCGTGAATAGAGCCCCAGTACTCCGGAAGTGCCGTATTGCAAATTTCCATTTGTGATTGCAGATGAAGGGTGGAAAAAAGAGTCTCAACTGCTCTTTAGATTTTACATCAAAGCGACATTGATGACTGATCGATCCATTTAGGATTTTTTTCCGGCTCTGTTCGGAGTCATGTGGAGCGAAATGTCTTGATAATTCAATTTTTTCGGGTATAATTCCGTGGTGAGGGACAGAAAACTGGGTCTGCTGCAATTTACCAGGATATTTCGGTGATTGGAGGCCCATCGATTCATTGTAACTCGATTTGTCTGGAGGGTTCGTGAAAAATCTAGACTACTGTGAGTTTGAAGTGTCGCGGGCTATCGGACTGAGATTTCTCACACGGCAAAAAAATATACTTGAATGGAGTATAAAATATACTTGAAATCAAGCATATTTTATACTCAATTGGGGGATGGGTATTTCAATTCCGAGATGATTCTTTTGTATTAGGTGGGGTTCTGGCAAGGCCTCTTAAGTGTAATATAAGAGTCAGGCTCTAAGTGTCAGAATGTAAGGGTCAAAAAGTGGATGTTAGCAAATGAGGGTCAGAATATTAGGGTCAGAATATAAAAGTAAAAAAAGTGGGTATCAGGCAATGAGGGTCTAAACATAAATTATATATTATGCTTGATCACCGTTTTTAGCCCTTATATGACCTCCATTACCTGACAACCACTTTTTTTATTTTTATATTCTGACCCTAATTTTTTTATCCTAATATTCTTACTCCTTTTTTTAATCTTAACATTCTGACCCTCATTCCTTCACCTTTACATTCAGGCCCTCAGTTTTTGACTCTAATATTCCGACCCTCATTTTTTAACCTCCACTTTTTGACCTTTATATTCTCACACTTAGTGTCTGACCCTTGTATTACACTTGAGCGCGCTTGGTACAACCCGGGCTGATACGAAATAATCATTCTCGAATTGAAACAACCATCCCCCATTCGAGTATAAAACATACTTGCATCAAGTGTATTTTATACTTGATTCTGGTACCTATAAAATATACTTAATTCAAGTATTTTTTTTTCTGCGCATACATTGAAGATTAATTATATATGTTTTAAAACCAGTATTTGGTGCAAAAAAAACGTAATTGTTTATTGTCAGTTTGCCCCGCAGACGCTTAAATGTTGAAGATAATCCAGGGCCTCTAATTTTTGAGGTACCGAGTTATTTGCTTCCGAATAGAAGCTTTGTAATAGTTGAAATTTGAGTCTCCAATTCTTTTGTGTTTTGTTTTTAACTAAATATGGTTTAAAAAGTTTGAATATGCGATTTTTTCTTCATTTGTTTCGCTTGAATTTTGTTTCTAAGGAATCAATCGAGTTTCATGAATTTTTTCATCAATATAGACCCCAATATAGGGTAAAAAAGTATTAACTGAAAGTTGAGTTCACTCCATAATTACTTGCCTTGTTCGGTAATTTTTCTCTAACTTTGTTCACCGTCTAAGTCCATGGGTGTATCTCCAATTATACAAGTTATTATTTCGACAGTAGTGCCTGTAAAGCTCATAGACTTGACGAAATATACAAAATGGTATCATAAACCTTATCCTTTTAGATATTTTTGCAAAACAATTCTCAATAGATATCCATTCCTCCAGCGTGTTCCATTATCATTGAAAAATAAACGAAGAGGTTGAATTTCACATTTCACATTCAGAGAAAAAAAAAGTTTTTATTTTCAGGGACATTTCACTGATTTTCATTTCCCAATTTTTCGGGATTGCCCTTTGTTAAATTCAACGCGTGCAAAACTCTGGAATTCAGTGATTTTGTCACTAATTTTAAGTGACAATATCACCAATTTCCAATGACAATCACACAATTCCAATGATTTATCACCCATAATTGATGATAAATTTTTAAAGTAGCTCTATCCGAGCTACGCTGTACCTTTAGATATTTTCAGTTCTTAAATTTTTCAACTAAATTGCATGGAAAAAATTTGAAAAAATTCATATCCAGTCAGTGTTATCTAAATTAAATTTCGCACAATATTGATATTTTTTCAAACATTTCCCTCTTATAGATAAATAAAAAAACGTGTTTGCAAAACGGTGGATTATTTTTTATGAGGTGTCAAAAAAATTCTTGATTTTTTCACATCTAATGAAAAAAAATTCAGATTTTAATCTTTGATTACAATGGAAATGTTGATTTTTACATAAGACACTGGGTTAAATCCTCATTTTTAAACATTTCTAAAATGAGAAAAAAAATAGAATTCCGAATCTAATCGAGTCTTCTGCAATTTTTTTTGCAGTTTTCAATAATCTTTGAATTTACCATAAGGATAGAGCCACCTTAAAAATCATTTACATGCTCCTGAAGATAAAAACAAAAAAAATTTTGTATTCCATTTTCATTCCGAAACAGAGAAACTGATAATGCAAAGCAAGAATTTACGGAAAATGTGAATTAAACAATCTCACTGGTAATTAAACAAGTGGAAAATTGCTCTTGTATTGCATATACTAGTTATTTTTGCTCATAAATTAGTCATATGGTTCCGAATGGTTATTTCGCACATCATTTCCTTGTAACATGTATAATTTATTGTTTATTTCATTTTATTAAATTGAGTAAGATTTCTTTTAAACTAATTTTGGTAAATTTTCAACTTAGTTGAATGTTGTAATCATCATTATTCTTATTATCCCTTTCTTCTATCCAACCGATTGTCTTTCTTACGGTTCTATTTCTCCCCTCAGCCCTTTGATAAAATGTTGATAGAAAAATTCTATTTATACATACTTAAATGAATTTAAAACATCACATTTGCAAAAACCATTAAAGAGCTCACTTTCAAGGAAACTCATGAAAAATTCGAAATTTTCAGCAATTATCATAAAAGTCAAATCAACCAATATAGCTACCATAATCATCTTTTAACATCGACTTAAAGGCATTAAAACATACATTTTAAGCTATGGTTGAATTCAATTGAAGCATGATATTCAAAGATATCCCCAGAATTCTGATTTTTTAAAAATACAAAATTTTTGCAAATTTTCAAATAAATCAAAACAATGATTATTACTATCGCCATCATCTTCGAACTCGGTCAATAGGATATTCAAACCATTTTTTTAAACCATCATTCAATCAATTCAGAACATTTTTTTTAATTATCGTAGTACAAAAGATTTTCGAAAAAATTCAAAAATTGAAAAAAATTAATCGATGAATTAAATCTTAATTAATGGCGATCGATAGGGCTTAAGTATATTTGCATTTGAAAAAAAAAAGATTCAATTCCATCCATTCATGAGCGAACAGTTGAAGAAAAACTGTTCCACACACACATACGGACGAGTTGCAAAAATTGCATTTTTGAACTTTTTGGATCATACTGGGTCTATATAACACCAAAAATCAAAAACTTAAATTTGAACAATTACAAAGCTTCCACTCAGAGGCAAAAATTCCCCTGAGTCCCCCAGGACCCCATAATCCACGAATCATTACAGAATCCGCAGATAAAAGATAAATCGTTGATAAGCGCATGCTTGAAATTTCACAGCTTTCAGCGACCGCACCATTACCACAAGGCTAAAACCTGCGGTATCGAGCCGCTGAGGGTGTTCTTATGGTCTCTCCCCTTGGGTCAAGGCCAAGGGTACCTTCCCCCATTGTTTCTCGTGCCGAACGCACAGAAAACTGTGTGAACTCCGCTCTCAATCCCCTTTTACTCAATTACGAAACGCCGAAGGATAATTAACGAAATAAAAAAATTTGTTCTCAAGTAAATATCTCAAGAACTCTCCACAAACTTCGTTACTTCTTCACTGAATCTGGACAATAATTAGTCATCATAGATGTCCTTTCATCCCCCATTAAGCCCCAGGAAAATCGCATCACATAAAAAAAACATTGAAATAAACTTTTCGCGAACGAATTACCACTTTCAAAAATAGATTTAAAAAATTTGAAAAGAAACTAATCCGAATCTGACCAAAAATCAACTGAACTACACACTTCGGTAAATCTACCACTTTCCTCTCCCAAAACTCCATTCCAACTATACCTGTATCTCCAAACACCTGTTAGCTGGCGCTCTCGTGTATAGCCCGAGTACATCAGCTTTAAAACCCCACCGCAATTTCCCGTATTATTTCGGCCATTTAACATTTAAAATCACTGTTGAATTCCCTTTCTAAATCCCCCTAATTTGCTAAACCAACATGCCCCACTCCCCACATGCCGTCAAATCCCGGGCAGAAATTGAAAGAAAAATTAAAAACTGAATTAAAATTTAAAACTCACCGGCATGACCCTGCAGCGAATAATTAGCCTCCTCACTCGGCAGCACAGTCTCCTCAAAATTGCTCTCGGAGGCTGACTTCACCACTCCCATGACGCGGAAGCCCCGCCAGGTGTTAAAAAGTCCGTCAAATCAGTGGAATGAAATGAATTTCAAATGTTCCAATTAATGAATTTCCAACCACCCAATGAAACAAATTGATAGCATAGAGTGTTGAAAGATTGTCTTAATCACTGTTCCCCTGATAATCCTCGAGTGAACCCTCTTGACTCGCTGATGCCGACGCGTCGTCTGGTGAAACTCGGAAAAGGACTCGGGAACATTGGTATGAGCGTTCAAGGGGATAATACGCGTCTGCGTCGGCGCGTGCGTCAAACTCTATAGCCCCTCTGTTACCCACCGACTGTAGCACGATCAGAGTGGCGATGATCCTGAGGCTGTGGTGACGCGCACTACCCAGGACAGGGATGCACAGACCGTGTGTTTCCTCGTCGAGTGAAACGCTAACGGGGAGACGAGGTGGTGGAAACCCCTCCTGGAGTTATATGTATACGCTTGGTACAGGGGCAATGTCGACACCAACTGGGTCTCGGTGAAGGTCTCCGGTCACGGATACTGCCGCGTGTCTACCCCCCGTTTTTTTCCCCAGCCTCCACCCAGACCTGCGCGCATCGTCACTCCCTTTGCCGCTCTATCCTCCGGGGGTTTTCTCTTTTACTCTCTTTTAATTTTGCAAAAGGGAGTGGCGACTTGATTCAGGTCGGCTTTGAGTTAATTCAAATAGGTTCATCACCCAAAAAAATCGAGTCCTGAATCGAGCCGAAAAATCGGTTTGAATCAAGTTGGATTGAATCATGCCGGGATTTGACTTATTTCATGTGGAATTCATTCGACGCTTGATTCAACTCAATTTTTCGGATTGATTCAAGTCGATTTTTCTGTTTGATTCAAGTCGATTTTTAGCTTTGATTCAAGTCGATTTTTCGACTTGATTCAACCTGATATCGGCTTGACAAATTTCTTCTTGCAATAAACCGCATTTCGATTCATATCAGACCTGCAATCCGGATTTTCGTAGTCCGAGTCACTGGACTTGAATCAAGTCGATAATCGAGTAAAATCAAGCCGACGTCGACTTGAATCAGTACTTTTTTGGATGATTCTTGCTTCAAATCCGGGGGATTTCAATTCATATGAAGAAGTATTTTCCTTTTGGTCCTGCGATGGGACTCAAATTAAGTTAACACTTGATTCAAGTCATATGAGATAAATCAAATTCCTTGGATGGTCAGTCGCAAGCTTCATTCGTTGATGATAAAAAAATAAAATAAATAAGTGCAATGTGACATCATTGTCTCAAACACAATCATTTCGATAATGAGAAGCAGCGGAAATTCCATAAAAAACTCGTCGATAGTTTAATATATGCTCATTCATTACCAAAATAATTAAATTAAGGGATAATCTGGAATCTTCCCTTTGTCTACACTTATTGGATTCTTAAAGTCAAGAAACATCTCCGGCTTTATTGCTACACTCTGCAGTCGCTGAATTCATCTCCCTAATGACAATTAATAATAACAGAAAAGGATAGAACGCAGAATTCCATGGAGACAAAAACGGTCTACCCTCCCTTAAGCAGTATTTAATAATGCTAGGAGATTGCTAGGAGATTCACATGTTCAAAAAATGTATGTGCCGTATGAGGAAGATTAAAGATATCCAAGTAGTTTAGACAATGTTTTCTGGGTGAAATCCTCTTCAGAGTATAGAATAGAACAAGCTCATTTTCAGGTGCAATACCGACCTTCGTTTCTGGACATTTTGTCGAGGAAAGAATTTTTGGAAAAATGAAGTTTAATCCATTGCGTCTAATTGAAAAAATGAAGTGTAAAACATTGTGCATCAATTTCAAGACGATCCGATTATTTTCACTAACTTTGTAGACTTTTAAACAGCAAAATCGGTATTTTCGTTTTTTTTAATTTCCCGTCATATTAAATGGGCGTAGGTAGGTCGAAGCATATTTTTGTAATAACTACACATGTAAAAAAAATCTCACAGAGGCCATTTGTTTATTGCAAGACTTTTAAATTTCAATAGTCTCCCCCTTAAGTGAAATTTTCAATTGAATGAAAATTTAAGAATATATTCAGCGACAAAATTGCTTGTAATTTTAATAGAACTATGGTGTAATAAACATTTCCAAGATGGATGTCAGGGATTTCGGTCACGAATTTTTAACAGTATGCAGTAACGCCGTCTGTCTTGAAGCATGACCAAAAATAAGCTGAGATATCAAATACAATCTCATATATTTTCTCATTACATTAATATTACCCAGGCAAAGTTAACTGACCGTGGGTCCAGTGTGCTCAACTTATCCCATAAATTCTCATATTATTACCCAGAGTAGCTAGACCAAACGACCGCGAACCGTGTAAATGCCCCATTTCACTGTTAGCTTCTCCCGCGTCTGACCTTACACGCTCCCTTGCCACTGCCAGGCTATTTCGGTCGCGCCACACGACCTCCTGCACATATACAGTAAACTTGTTGCACGTAGTTTTCATCTTAGCCGTTTGCTCCCAGGCTTCCTTCATCCGCTGTTTTTGTTACTCGCTCTCTATCATTTCAATTTCCTAATATACACAAAGATTGGACGCTCTTGATGCTCAAGGTCGTGCTACTTTTTTCCAGACTTCCTCTGTGGCAGGGGTCGGGGAACGGTCACCCATTACGCTCCGCTCGTGACCCCGATATGACCCCATAAGTTGCCCAGGCACTACAGAGCCCATCTCCCTTCGCTCGTGTCTCGATTACACGTGTGCACTGTTTCATCCTCAGGGACAGAATTTTTCTCATTCTCATGTGATCGATCGTCGGTCATTCAGCGAATGGCAGGGGTCATTAATTATGCAGGGAAGGTGCCTTGACTTATCGTTATTGTGGAGGAAAATTCGGTTTTGATGAGTTGAAGTTGTAAATGATTCATTTATTGATTCAATTCCATATCTACTTGAATCAGATTTTGTTTGTACTCGAATCAATTAAGAGGAATGTGATCCAATCAATCCAAGTGCTGACTTTTGAGTATAAAATAAGATTGTTTCATGAAAATTAATTTCAAGTCGACAACAACTCTTTCTACTTGATTTCGATTTGAATCAAGTAGAGCGTCGACTTGAATCAAGTGGAGTTCCGACTTGAATCAAGTAGAGGCAGGCTTGAATCAAGTGGAATTCCGACTTGAATCAAATGGAGTGCTGATTTGAGTCATATAGAAGTCGACTTGAATCACATGGAGTTCTGGCTTGAATCAAGTAGAGTGCCGACTTGAGTCATGTAGAGGTCGACTTGAATCAAATAGAGTAACGACTTGTAATCGAGTGCCGACTTGACTCAAGTAGATGTCAACCAAGTCAATCTTGATTAAATAGACTTGAATCAAGTCAAGCTCTACTTGAATCAAGTTGCTAACTTGACTTGGAATCCTTGGATATACTCAATCCAAGTCAATGAAATGTACTTGGGATGAGTTGATTGTGGACTTAATTTAATCCTACTCATATCAAGCAGAGGCTCCGATTTCAATCAAAACTTGTTTTTTGGGCTTATTATTCGAATATGCTATTTTTCACTAATTGTGTAGTTATTATTAGAATATTTCGTAGCTTTAATGCACTTGCGGCCATCACACCATTCCGACATTTCTCTTTGTAAATCTTTGGAGTACTTTGAAGAACTGGTGAAGTCTCTTTTTTTATAGAGAGGAAAGAGAACGAGAACCAAAATAATGAAAAATAATAAAGAAGGAAAAATAATATGGTGTGACATCACAACTTGAGCGACTCTCCTCCCCCCTCTTCCTAATTGTGTAACGTAAAATTTGAATGGTCTCTAGCAAGCAATTAGATAGTAATACCCACCCCATTTTCTTTCCTGAAAAAAAGTGATCCGTAATTGCCCCAAAAAAATCCCGAATTCCGAATTCCAATCGCGACGCGAAATAAAAAAAAGAGCTTTTCATCCCTGAAACCCCGCGCCAATAAAAACCATGTGTCACTTCTCTCAAAAAATTGATGGACACAAAGCTTTTCAGTCGAAATCCACAAGAAACCTTTCACCCAAAATTGAAAGACCTCCCGTAGTGAATTTAATTCTGCCTTTTTCATTTCCCGTACATACAAATGGTTTTACCGATGTTTGAGAGAAATAAAAATAATCCAGCTCCACGGTGATTTATTCCACATGTCAGAGTGGATTATCCAGGGTTTCATCATTTTACCCAAGGCCGTTAGGTGCAATCAGCGAGGATGAGTGAAAAACTACTCTCCACCGCTTCCCCAATCCCCAAGATCAGCGAATGGTCAGACATTGGGTGTGCAACAGCGAGTTGCGTGAGACTTGTTGCGCAGGACAGCGAGAAAAAAAAAGAGTAAATTGAATAGGGCGCCTCGGGTTCACCCTTTTTTTCACTCCCTCATTGTTTTTTTTACAAAGCGTCTGCATTTTTTCCCACTCCTTCCAAAATTCACTCGTGTTTTTTTTTCATCGTCTGTCCTGGATGAATTGACATGAAGAGTTGTGACAGCCCCTCAAGGTCAATGGGGCTGATAGAGCCCTTGGCTTCATGCCTGGGTGATGAAGGCTTGGATTATTGATTTAACTTGTTGCGTACGTGAACAAAGAAGCACGGTTCATTACTCCCTTAGAATCGGAATCTTGTCAATTTTCGACATTCATTGTCATGAACAAAATGCTAGGGTAGCGGACATTAGGGGAGAGAAAGGTATTATCGGCAACTTAAAGGAGATTTCTCATATAATACACCAAACAGAATTTTCACACAGAAAAACGTAAACATAAATTACCTTCAAGAACTCGTCTTTTACGCTTTTTGAAGCATATTTTTGAAGTATATTTTGAAGTATATTTTTGAAGCATATTTTTGAAGTATATTTTTGAAGCACATTCACTCATCCGTAATTATATTGTTACAGAATGAAATAAATTACCATTTTCCCCGTGTGAATGAGAATAGAATGGAACTGAATGTATAGGGATTAGTATGATTGTAGTTTGTTTTCCCTCCTATACGAATGTCAGACTGATTGGACTGTTCTGTTGTTATAACTTCTGTCATTCATAATAAACCGCCCCATTTATTTTGAGTTACGTCTCCAATTCATTTTAAAGACTTCAAGATTATTACAATATTTATTCGTAATAGGTTTGAATAAAGCGATAAAAAAGCGATGGTTTTATATCTTGTTGTATAATTAAAGTAGATATAAACAATTGAATCAGCATTCCAATCCCTCCGAAAAAAGAAAGAGACAAACTAACTTCATGAAAAAAAAACGTCGATCATGAGTTTGAATTACTTATTAATTGATTAAAAATTAGAAGGGTGTGCATTTGTTATTGTTGATTGATCTATTCAATAGCAGAATAGGTAAGTGCCAAAATACTAGAATAGAAAAATTATTTCAATTCAAGATCAATCAGTTTTATTCCAAGGATATTCGTGGTGTTTGTTAAATTTGGTGCATAGCAAAAGCAGTACCATTTACGCCTATTCTTATCTGTGAAAATAATGACTAGACTAAAATTGCTACAAGAACTTTTTTTATAGCAATCATTCTCCATACAAAAAAGATCTGACTAACTAATTTTGGTATCTCCGTTTATTTCCAAATATGCCGAGACAACTCATTGTGAAAAGAAATTGATTCAACTCATTATATTATGTTATAATACTATAGACAAAGATTGATTTGAAATGAATCATGACCTAATGTGAAAAAAAGCGATTTCAAGCGCAATCCACAATTTTTTTTTTCGCAAATTACGCATAAGAAAATTGTAAAATACGTTCATTCAGATCATAATTTATGAAACCTAAATTACATTTTAATAAATTTAAAAACGCTTTGTTTAGACATCATTTACGTTTTTATTTTGACCGTAAAATTTCGACCGCTTTTTTAAAGCCTACATTCCGATTTTCATGGTGGAAAAAGTCACCAAACATCATATCGACGTTAACCGTAAATTACGTTTAGGTTTTTCTGCGGATTCAATGTGAAGAAAAAATCCCACGAAAGTTAATTTACGCATACGGAAATCGTAAAATAAGTTCAAGCAAAGCGAAGCGAGCAAAGCGAGGTTAGAATCGCGATTTATCGGGCCTAATGACATAAAATATCGTATATCTCACGGCGATAAAAGTATTATATCTGGCGAATGTGGCTTTATAATCCGAGCCGAAGGCGATACTTTTAGCGCCTGATGACATAATATACTATTTCATTCATCACCAATAGGATAATGAATAGTTAAGGCAATAATAGTTGTTCATTAGTAATTTTTTACGAAAAAATAATTTCGAGCGGACTGACGGCCGTGGCTGTCTGGTTAGAGTATGAGATTGGCACGTGAGCGACCCGGGTTCGATACCCGGCTGGGGAGCCAAAATTTGTAACACTCTAATCTCACAGTTTCACCGTCGAGCGGGAGTCTCGTTAAAGGGACGACTGTACCTTGGCAGGTTTTTTCCTCAAGTGAGGTTTTCTCTCGTCCTTCGGCGAATGCGGTACAGGGGGTTGGGGGGTGGGAAGGAAACAAATCGTAAAAGCGCGAAAGGGTATACGAGAGAAAATAATTTTCTAATTTCGAACGGAATTACACTTACAAAATTTGCTGTTTGAAAGCTAAATTTAAGCTGAATTTAAGATGTCAATTAACAAAAAATATCTGAATGACAAAAAGTGTTTAAACATTTGACTGATGTCTGAGAACATCAAAGGCAATTTGTGTATGAAAATTATTGCGACATTTATTGTGACTACAGTTTCAGTTGTTTGTTTGCAGAGTTTATTTTTTCAACGTGAAAATCAGCTCTCTACGAGCGATTCAGTCAGTTCACTATTGAAGTAGGACTGCTTTTAGGCGGTTATTTTTCAATTTAATGATTTTGTAAAACTCCGAATATTTATCTGAAAATTTGATGAGATTTCGAATCATATTTTTCCATTTAATTGACATTTTCGATTTCAAAGAGCCCACTTTGTCGGCTTATGTATTCTTTCATAAAAAATCGATAACATTCCGCATATTTTAAGTCCATAATGACCCTGATAGTGCAGAAAATAACGTCGCTGGAACATATTAAAAAATCATTTAACATTGGTTCAAATGGAAAATGCGGAGACAAAAACGTGCAGTGAGAAAAAAAAATCACTCTGCCGAAAAACTGTATTCCACGTGTGAATATTTGATGGAGTGCAATAGATTTATGTGAGGCGAATTAACCAATGTGATAGAAGAAAATTTAATATCTTTCACTTTCAAAATTAAATTTTTGTCGTGATCATCAGAAATATCCCTGAAAAAATCCGAACTGCTGGATATTTTTGACGATTTGACGAATCGTTGGATATTTTTGACAATTCATAATTTTTGGTGAAAATTTCAGATTAAAAAAAAATTGGTTTTTTGAGTAGTTAACGATTTAAAAAAAGTTTTATCGTATTAACCCCGTCAAACTGAAGATAATGTTATGTATGACGTCTCATTTTGAAGGTTTCTTTATGTTCTTTAAGATTTTTTTACAAAAATTATCAATTTTGAAAAATCATAACTTCCTCAATTATCCATATTTTGCAATTGTTCTTTTTTCAAAATGTTTCTCTAATCGCCATTTTTTCAGAAAAAAATTGAAACGAACATCCCCAGCATCGACTGTTTGTCCTGCTGATTTGGGGTTGAAGGGGTGTCCTGACAGGTTGTCCTGCTGATTTGGCGTGGATCTGCTCATGAAAGAATACCGTAATTGAACAACTTTTTAGTGAAATCTCAATATCATCATTAAATTCTAGTTCATAAATTAGACTGTGGAAGCTCCTTAATTTTTTTTCTTGACACACGAATAATGCATTCTCGAGAACCAGAACTGACCGGAATACAATTGACATAATTCTATTACTGGAGACAAACGGTTCCCACAGCAACATTTGTGTAGTTGCGTTTCAATCATTGTTACACAACTGTTGAAGGATATTTATGGAGACCCTATCTTGAGTCACGAATTGCTTCTGATGGACATCTGAGCAGTGTTATTACGAGCAATGACACGATTGTATACAATGTGGATATTAATACGATGGCTTATTCGTTAATTAATTGTACTTCCGTAATTGGTCGGGGATGATAAATTTGACGCTGATTTAGTGATACTATTATATTATCGAGTCAGTCGGTCCTGGGAATATCTTCATCCCGTTGATAACGCGCATGAAATTGAAATGTAAACTACATGGAGGGTTATGAGGTCATTTAGCCAGCCGTGGAATGGAATTTCAGCTGCACGTGCAGAATTTTTTCTCCTACAGCACGTGTTTTCCATCTCTACGGTTGAATAAATCGTTGGATTTTTTACGGACTATATGATTTGAAAATGGAGAGTATTTAACTGGAAGATATTTTCATTACTCTGCAAGGAAAGTTATATAGTTTTTGTTTTATATTTGTTCTTGTGGGTCCTGCAGAGATTCGCTGAGTGCTCTCACATAGAGAAGGAAAAATTTTCTTTAATTTTTCCCGGAACGACACACGCTCTTCGCTTCAATTATTAATGAAATATTCGATTGGAAACTGTTTGAAATAGTATAAATAACTCCAGCTGAGTCGTTAAGTGTAACGGGAGGAAATTAATTTTTAATTACTAAAAGAATGATTATTTATCATTGATAATTTTTTATATGAATTCTAACTTTGGTGAATGAAAAAAATTAATCCATTAAATCCTTTCTTCTATTAATTTTTTCAAACACTAGCGCCACCTGTTGATGTGTTTTTATTACGCCCTTTTTCATGTTGAATTCGATATTTCTTTTTTTAAGTAATTGTTTATAATCATTCATAGTGCAAAAAGCAATACGACCGATGAGAATCATATGTCGCAATTTATTTATTTATTTTATGCTAAAAAATACAAAATTTCCAAATAATCATCTCTGAAATTTTATTACTTTTGACGCTGAATAAAAAAAAATGTTATTACGAAATGAAAAAAACAATGTCACGATAAACAGGTCGTTATATTGGAATCATGAAGCATTTTATTACATTGTTAATATTTAAATGCTACTATTTTTATGGTAAAAAATTGTTGCATTAAGAACACGTGCACTCCGAGGATATTCACATTTTCCTTCAAAGGGAATACATTCGTTTTCACTTTTCTTCCTTTTTTTAGGTTTCTCTATGAAGAAGAATTGTTCAAATATTATCTCGCCAATTTCATCTCATACTGAATAAGTTTAGTGCAAATAGTATCTTTTCAGGGATGAATTTGATATTTGTCGATGGCTTATCGAGACGATTTCGAGAGTCTACGTGTGGGTGTAGCATTAGACCATACTCAGGGGTATGAACCCTCGGACGCTTGCGGTTATGTGTGGGCTGGAGAGGCGAGTGTATCGATTTACTGATGACTCGTGAAACTTCATTAGTGAACTCTTGATACTAATTGACGTAAGGCATTAGGATAATGGGGGATAACCCTAAAAATTTGTGATGCTCTGGATGAAGATTTAGTACATAATTAATTTACCATTTTTAATCATCAATTACTTGAATTTATGAATTTTTAGGATCAACAGAATTCAATACAGAATTCATAATACAGTACAGAAGACATTAATTCCATCCGCAATGTCATTTTGTTTTTCGTAATTCGTTCGCAGACAAATTCTCCAAAAAGAATACTTATTTTTTTTGTAGCAATATTGTGCATTCATACAATATTGCTGCAGACCAAATCAATATTAATCTCAATTTTATTGTAATATTGTTTTTCGAGTTTTATTGTGTACTTTCATTCTGTTCAAATTTTCAATACACTTTTTGGAATTGTTCATTAAATGATGATAAAATCACGGAAATTTCAAGGAATTTCGTCATTGGAAACTTATAATTCAATGAAAAAAATCAATAGAAATAACAATTTTAAGTATAATTATTCCGTAAAAATTGATCAAAAAATTGAGAATTTTATAGATTCAGCATTATTCAAATTACATTTTGCACAGAATCATTATTTATTAAAATATTCGTCATTTACAAATAATTAATTGAAATTGTTTAAATTTCCGGAAACCTCATTTGTTAGGCAGGAAATCGATTGTTTATAAATTATTTATAGAGAATGCTCGTGGGGTTGAGGTAGGTGGCGTTGTGTTGTCCAGTCGTTTGTCAACGGTGTCTCCATATTTTCTTCAATTTTATTAAGTAAATAGTGCAGTGTTAGTGCTTGGAGTGGTCCCATCATCCGCGTGGAGTGCCCAAGAGCGTGGTGACTATTAGAACTCAGTACTGCTCCTCTCCCAATTAAATTGTAGTGCAGTTTTTTAAGTGAATCTTCGGTAGCAAGGCTACTCTGTTTTGTCCTGTGGTATGCTGGAGCACGATTCAAGTGTTGATTTGATTACACCCAGTGACAACTGTGAAAATTCCAGTGACCTAGTTTCTACTGGGAAGGTGTTTACGGATTCTGTGCCGATAATTAGGGTCTCTGATTTTTCTTCCCCGCAAGTGACAGATACCCCCAAACAGTGCAAATCACTTCAGCCGCGTGGTGACAACAAAACTTCTCGATCAAAGAGAGGTGGACGAAATAAATCCGTAGGGAAGGGATCCGTAGGGTAATTTTTTCAAAATTACCCTCGTCTCCTGCGTGCAAGCGCAAGTTGGCTCAGACTGAACTCAACTTTACGAATGTTTTATTTGCTCAACCCCTCAAAAAGTCCTCCAGCCTCTGCTCCAGTCCATCCGTCACTTCTCTTATTATTTCTACCACAGGTCCTGTGACTGCCAAGCCACTCTTCACTTTTGGTGGTGGCCCTGGAAGAACTATGGAGCCTCAAGGGTCTCCTCATCTCAGACTATTCTTTTGATAGTGTAGCGAGAGTTTTGTGACAATGTGAGTGTGTATGTGGGTGAGATGCTGGGCGTCAGCATAGATGGTGAGTCATTAGTGTGACGTAGTAGGGCTCTGGGCCTTACGCATGACGAAATGAGAAGAAAGAGAGCAGTGGGTTATGAGAGCGGATAGTGTGTGGACCTCCTCGGAGTATTTAAGATGCAGCAGTTCGTTTCTTTTATTTTTATCATTAAACTTCATTATTATTTTATTAAACAGTTGAGTCGATGTTATTTATGAAAACCCCTTACAATAGTGTTGGAAAAGACTTGAATACAGATGACGTTATAGAGTTGCTTAAACGAATGGAGTTGAATAACACTGCTAGAGATGCTATACTCAGGGCTGAAATTGCTAAGGGAAGTTCAGATGTCAAAAATGAAATTAGAGAAGAATAAGATTACTGCATATGAAACAAATACTTCTAGTAAAAATGCTTCCCTAGAAATTGAGTTGAAAGAGGTCAAAGCCGAGTTACAATTCCAGAAACCGTCTGAGGAGCTGATTGCTAGGATTTCTGCACTGGAGGTGGGGTTGAATCAGGTGAGATCTCAGGGAGAGCTCATCCAGACCTCTCAGCATTAAAAGTTATTGAGGAATTAAAGTGGAACCTAGAGAAGCAGGAGCGATTCCTGAAGAGAAAGAACATCATCATTCGAGGTTGGTCTCCCCCATCTGACTCTATTCAATCTGATGTGGATTCTTTTCTCCACACCCAGTTCAAGATTCGTGCTCAACCCTCTGAGGAAGCCAGTTACCTCGGTAAGGACAGGAAGGCAATCCTGGTCAAGCTTCATAACTTCGGGGATAAAATGGCAATTTTCAATAATAAAAAAGAGGTTCTGGGATTACAACAAATTTACATGAATGGCGATTATACTGAGAGCTCTGGCTAGAGCTGAGAGGTTGAAGGGGCTTTCAGTCAAGGTGGGACGCAACAGTATAGAGATCCAAGGTCTGGCCTGGCCTATTCATTACAGAGAATTTTATCCGCATTACATAGCTATTGTCTTGAGAATGGACTCTCGGTTAATTCTGATAAAACGAAAGTGATGATTTTTAGAAAGGGAGGGAGTCTGAGCTCCAATATGGAATTTATTCATGATGGTAAAGCCTTGGAGATTGTTTCCTCTTATATGTACCTCGGTGTCTTATTCAGCAGTTCGTCCCGGGGAGTTCTTGCCGCGCAAAATGCAGTTTGTAGAGCCAAGCAAGCAAACGGCTCGGTTCTCACTCTTTTAGTCAGCTCAAAACGTGACTCCCGGCAAAGTATGAATAAACTGTTTGAGTCCATCTCCAAACTTACACTCTTGTACGCCTGCCCTGTTTGGGCACTCGATTATTTTGACTTAATTGAATCTGTACAAACTGCTTTTTTCAAGCGCTTGCTTTATCTGCCGAAATGCACTTCGAATTGCTCCATGAGGCTTGAGCTGGGTCTTGTTAGATTAGAACATGCTGTCATGAGAATTACCATTAATTATATAATCAACATTTTGAAAATGTCTAATGAAAGATTGCCAAAGATTTGCTTTATGCAATTGATGCATCATCCCCTCAATCCGAACCCTTTAAAAGATCCTTTTAAGTTTCGTAAATTTAATTGGGCTATTAGAATTAAGGAAGTTCTATCCCTTGTTGATTGTGAAGAGCTCTGGGGGAACTTCGATCCTAATATCTGGCTTAGAGATCGAGAGTTAATGTTGAATAAGTATAAGGAGCTCTTAATATAAAGAGACTTGGCCGAATGGTCTAACGTCGTGCACAAGATCCCCATTAACAGAGATCTCTCCTCCTTTTAGAATTCGTACCTTACCCGCAGATGCCCAATTGTCATGCTGAGGGTTAAAGCTCAGTTACGACTGGCGAATCCATACAACTGTAAATTTATCATTTCGGGTAATATTTATAAATTACGTCCATTATGAGTCTGTCAATGTTGTAATCTTGGACTGTTTGAATTCATCCAACACGTCTTGCAATTCTGCGCCCTCTATTCTGCTCCTCGTGCCAAATATATTTTTCCATTTATGCAGGGCATTTCGTCAGCTGACTATCTGGATTTTCTAAATTCTCCCGATAAAGCCTCCACCAGAGCTCTCTTCCTCTTTCTAACTAGTGCCTTATCTCTGAGAGAGTCTCACCTTGAGAAGAAATTATCTATATATGTCAAGCCTGATCAATTAATTAGTAGATCCCTGTCATCCTTATGTTCCTAATAAACAGCGGCCTTCTCTCCACTGTACGATTAGATTATAAGTGTTATTTCGCTTATTTAATTTCTATTTTGCTTTATTGTTTTAATTTTATGATCATTTACTGCGCCACCACTGTATATTCATCCTCATTTTCTACTGTATATCTATATATATTTTGTATATGATGAACCCACCTGCCATAGGGAGCCCACCCCTTGAAGACAGTTAAATAAATAAATAATAAATAAATAAATAAATAATAGAAAATGCTCGTGATTTTAAAAAATTGCAATTATTTTTTCATCAATCTTCCTCCAAAAGTGAACTTTCTAATTTTTTTTCAAATTTTTACAATGTTTTTCAGTAGTTCAATATCGGGAATCAAATTCAGACCTGCAAAACTTTAATAATAAAATCATTGTAAAATTTCCGGAAACTTATGATCAAATGAGGCTCTAATAGAAGCTCTGATGTTCGATTACAAAAATAGAAAAGCACTTCACTAGAGAAAAAAATGGTCAAAGTACTTGGTATCCTTCATATTTCAATTAATTGATAATTTAGTATGATTAAATATTAAATCTTCGTGTTTCAAAATTCAAATTTATTGTGACATATGAATACGAGAAATTTTATTATCTCTTCACATTTGAGTGACAAAATATTGTCGATTCCCTGCATATTGAACCCTATCGTGATCTAGTTCATTGATGAATTCTTAAAAAAAATTGATTTGAATAATTAATTCATGTGTTTTCAAATAATGCATTGTATTTACGCAATTAATAGTTGGTGAACCTTCCATGTACGTTTTTGATTTCTTAATAAACAAAAAATATGAATATGAAAAATTTCTTCCATTGGATTCTGACACATCGTGATGCAGTAGTAAGGGACTGTGCTTGATCAGCCAATTATTCATGATAGTTTCTTCAACCTTTTGGGATCTCTTGGCGATACATCTTATTTCTCTCTATGGAAAAAGCCATCATAAGAATTCGTCTATCACCGTAGTTGATTGAATATTCATTTCGGAGGAATAATCTTGTTGATATCTTTATTCTAACGCCCCCCTTCCTTACTGAAAAAAAAAGATTTGCAAAAAAAGTTTTAAATAAAAACAGTTCATCCATTTTGTCAACTATATAAAGAAATACTAAAAAACCAAGTGTTTTCATGAAATAATTCTACTGAATTTCTATTGGAATTCTGTAAGAAATTTGTCGGAGTTCTATGAAAATTCTATAAAATAATTCAATAGGTTTTTTGTTGCACCAATTTTATTGAAGATTATGCGCTTTTACCATGCCACATTTTCAAGAGAACATTTCGAATAAAAAAAGTCCATAAATTTTTATTTCTATATTGTTGAGCACGAAGTTCTCAAGTTTTGTGCATCATATTTTCATTAGTTTTTCATTATAAAATCAAAAAAAAATGTCATGCCTACGGATTTTTGCTGAAAAATCCCAACACAATAAATTACACAGAAAAGTCAACATCCATCAACTTTTTTCGATCAAAAAATATCCAATAAAAAACACACGACAGAATTGCATAATTTTTAATAGGATTGGCGCACTAAACAAATAGAAGTTTTGAATAAAATTGTTTCAAACTGCAATAATAGTACATTAGAGTACAAGGGCACAAATTTCGTTTTCAACGAATGTGTGTACAGACCTCGCCTTCGGCTCGGCCTGTAAACTACACATTCGTTGAAAACGAAATTTATTACCGAGTGCTCTATAATATTTTATGTCAAGTCGTGCAGAAGTCGAGTTTTGAGCAGGCTGCGCGAAGCGCAGCGTGCGATAAACTCGACTTATTGCACGGCGCGACATGAAGTTTTTATAGAGGTTCAGCCAGAATTTCTAGAAAAAAGGGACCAAGAAAAACCGTTAAAGAATAACACGCAGGAATGAGGAACCGAGGCAATGTGGAACAGCTGACTTGAGGTCGGATATTCTACGAGTCTACGAACATTAACTGCAGTTAACACTCCTGGGAGCATTAAAAGGTGACCTGAAGTCAGCTGCTCATTAAATCCATGGCAGCTAATCGCCACCTATCGGCCGCCCTGAGGACGATAGACGCCAGTCAGCGGGACTCAGTGATTATTTATTACTATATTTTGTTATTCGTTGTACCTATCGTTATAAACCTGAAAAAAACATTTTTGGCGAATATGAGTTTAAAGCCCGAGCGAAAGGCAAGTGTTGCAACCATTTGAGCTAGAAAAGTTTTTCATTACATCGCGGTTTAAGGGCCCCCTGACATAAAATATTGTATGTCACATGGTGATAGAAGTATTATCTGACTCATGTGATTATAATAGCTGGTGCATGCACCGCACACTTAAGGGAAATGAGTTTTTTTTCCAGTCTCGCACTCTACAAGGAGTAATGAACGGTTAGAATGGGTTCTTCGAGGTGTTTACTCGAAGATGTGAAGAGGACAGATTTTTTATCAACATTAAACATATTTAATTATGTAATTTAATTGCTATTGGCTAGTGAGCGATGGAATCGAACTTTGAGGGTCATACCGCCCGGGATGCATCCAATACCGCCCACCCTATTTTGATGACTTTTTTGGGCAATGCAGACCAACTGTTATAATTTTTCCTATTTTCGTCCTTCGTTTCCATTCTTTGGCTCCGTTTTGAGAAAGATTTCACGTGAGTAATAATAAATTATCCTGAATTTACCCGATGTTCCAGTGGCCATCGACTACCCTACACAATCGAGTTGTCACTCGACCGCCCTCTAGCTGCAGAGTCTAGCAGCCCTATAGAAAGCCTGGGCGGCATTACCCACAAACTCTGGGCGGAATTCTCCACAAACACGGAGGCTGATAAAATAGCCAATAATAACTGATGAACATATTTTTCTGCTATCGAAAAGGTTGCAATGGATGTGGAAATGTATAACGAACGTATATTTCGCACTCCATTAAATTATGGGCCAACTGAAAATTTGAAAAATCTCAAATTCTTTTTTTAACGATGTTGCCACGGGAGAAAATTGAAAATTTCTGTTGAGATTACTTGTTGTTATCAAATTTTTGCATAATAATGAAAGAAAAAAATTTCAGGTGGGCGTAATTACCCGCTGGGCGGGGGAGGCACCAGCACCCCCATGCATTAAAATATTTTAGAATTGAGGCTGACAAACTACTAAACGAATAAATTCAACTTGACATGATGTGAGAAATCGTTTTCTAAATCGACTTAGCTCTTAGCTGAGTTTTCGAGGAATATTTTCGAATCTGAGGGGGATACAGTGATCGGCATCAATCATTATTTCAGAAATATTAAGAGTATTATTTCCCCAAATAACCGAAGTCATTCGTTTATCATTGGAACTTGGAAAATAATAAATAATTTAAAATTTAAAATTTTTTCAAAAAATATTCGAGTTTATCAAATAATCGTCATTCTTCAGAATTCGATTATTGATTGGTAAAATAATTCGGAATTCAGATCTTTAATTGTTGGTTAATTTAATAATTGAAAATTGTTAAGTTCTATTACTTGATTGAGTATTATGAAATGAATGGTAATGATAATTTATGATTATCCCTATTTCTTGGGAGATAGCGACATTCTCGTAAATACATTTT
This sequence comes from Diachasma alloeum, assembly GCF_001412515.2. NCBI lineage: Eukaryota > Metazoa > Arthropoda > Insecta > Hymenoptera > Braconidae > Diachasma > Diachasma alloeum. The sequence continues at coordinate 84,803 of NW_021680983.1, forward strand.
TTGCGGCTCTCAATAAGCTCTACAAAAAAGTTTTGTTTGAAACTCAGCTATTCAAACTAGTCAAACGGTCACCGGGCTCAACGAAAATCTCGAGAAACTTCGGAACCTTGCGGGGTCACGGTCAGCTACGAAGAAAATCGCCGAAAAAGTCAATAGTATAGTTCTAGACACCGAGAGAGTCACTCTAACCACAGTATCGTATCGTCTCTATCTCTATGCAGTCGAGTATTGTCGCAATCGCTATATAGAGTACATCGCCGAGTACATCACCGTGAGATACTGAGGTAACGCTCCTAGTAGCGTCTCTAATCGAGTCAATCATCTATTAATTTCGAGTCAATTATCAATTCATTTTGGGACTATAATCAATTGAATTATCGAGAGAATTATCAAATGCAGTGTAGAGACAATTATCGAATTTAAATTGAGACAATTCAACGAACAGTGTACCCTTATAAAATTTCTAGATGCGTGGTTTTCACACCTTTTCCAAATCACTTTTCCCCAACCCGCCTAAATTTTTAGCATCAATCTCAAACAAGTTTATAATACAAATTTGGCTATCCGCCTTGGATCCTGAGCTATTTATTGGGATCTAAGATATCCATTGAATACTCACGTTCAATCCTCACGTTGTCGTGTCCGTCACGTTTACAAATAATGATAAAAAGTCACTTTAAAAAAAAATTGTAACACATTTTTATTAACCATCAATGACTTTATTTAACCACGATATTTTACAGTTTGCTGATTCTTTTATAAATCGATGACAATTGTCCAGAAAATTGAATAACGAAAATAATCGTACCACAAAGTAATGCATTCTATCATCTCAACGATTGTCAGCGTTCAAATGTTACGATAAACCTCTCCACAATGACTTTCACAATGATTTTACTCTCGTAGCACCTTAATCATACATTAAATCTAAATCGTTAATCAATACTTAACGTAAGCTTAATGTAATCTGTTATGTAAACGTGAAAATCTGAAAGGCGCGTTGTGGATTTTCCTTCTCATTGAGCATTTTGTCTTCGTACTGTAGAAAATTATCCTAGTGATTAGTACAGTGAGGACAGAGGGTTAGTCCCACCTCGTCGCAGTTCATGCACCTTAGAGCGATGAACTCATTCATGAAGTTGTTCCACCTTGGGGACTTTTTGCTGCCGTTGCAGACTGAACAGGGGATGATGCCAGCACCTCCACAGCAGGGACAGACCTCGCGTTTCACTGGGGACTAAAAAGACAAAGGTGTGATTGAGTGAAAATAGTCATTAACTGGTCTGTCTTGGATTGATTGTGAGAGAATTCATTAGTTCTCTCTAGAGATTGGAACAATTGTAATGAGAGTCGGGTGAATGGCCAAGTCGACAAAGTTTGTCTACAGAGCCACACGTATGAAAAAATCGTATAGAAAATTTCTATACGCATTGCGTATAGAGTTTCGATAGGATTTCCGTATATGATATTCGGATATTTCTACGCGAATATTTTCTATACGAATTATTTCTATCACAGAAATGTCGCAACTCCATACGAAATGTTTCTATACATGTGACAGTGGGTCGTATAGGATCAAACCTATAGCAATCGTATATAAATAATTTGTATAAAAAATATCCGTATAGAAATATCCGAATATCATATACGAAAATTCTATAGAAATTCTATACGCAATCCGTATAGAAAATTTCTATACGATTTTTTCACACGTGCAGAGGTCCCGGGTTCGATGGTCGGCACAAGAGAATTATTTCTGGATTATTTTAGTTAGTCAAATAATATAACCATTGAGGGCGCTCGGTCGGTAACCCCGTGGGGTTCACATCGGCCGACCCCCGCGTCCTGAGAAATTAAGCAATATTTGAAGGATAAAAGGAAGAAACAATTGGAAAGGGTGTAAATAATGTTCGTGATAGCTCCTAATTCACGTGGAAGTGTTATCCGGACAATTGGCGTGGATGCAGGAGAATGCTGAGGGATATTGGCAGACGCGTAGAAAGTTTGGTTATGGTGGAAAGGGAATGGACACCAGCCAGTGTTTAATCTGAAATCTGAAACAACGCCCCTGCTGAGTAGAACGAGAATAGAAGCAAGTTATGTGAAAGAAAATGGAAAGATTCAACTGATTCTGGTGATAACCGATGAACGCGTGGCAAGCTGAGTGACGGTGGAGTATTGTCTCTGCGGAAGCAAAATAGGGGTATGAAAACGGCAAGCTACATGGAAATTAAACAAAACGGGAAGATTTGTATTGAAATTGGGAATTCCAGTGAATGTGAAGGCGCTGAAATGCTACGTGGTGAGAGTGAGATGTATAGAGGCGGTGGAAGCTGTGGAGGCGCGTGAGGCACCTGGAGTTCCAGTGATCTGGACCAGTGTCCTGCTTTCATGACGATCAACCCACCCAATATAAGCAATTTGTCTCTTTGCAAAGGAAGTGGAAAAACTCTCATCGGACAACTATAGGACTTTCAGTTCGGAAAAAGTGTCGCAATTATCAATATGTGTGATTATTGTTATTACTGCCACTGTGAGATCTATTGCATGTTGTCAACAAAATGTACAAAAGAAGAAATTCATGTACTTGAGGAATAAATTATTATTATTATTATTATTAATATAACCATTGAAAATATTTGGAATGAAAACCTTAAAATACCGAGATAAACACGACCTACAGTTACGTACGAAAAAATTTCATAGAAAAACTATGAAATAGGTTAACACGTAACTATTCGTTAAGTTGAAAAATTTAGCGAATTCGATGGACAATTTTATTGGTTTTCTATCAGAATGTTCTGGCGCAGAAAGGTTTTTACGGAATTTCATCTTGTAAATATTAAATTTATTAGTCTAGTAATATCGGTATATGGCAATTCTCGTAAAACTGCGCTCCAATAATTCGAATTGTTTATTATGGAGATTTAGTTGAAGATTTTCAATGTCTCGCTTTCGTTAATGACAGATTGAATATTCTCATTTTCAATTGCTTTATTACGGTCAAAATTTTCGCTAGTGAATATTTTATTACGGTCGACATTGTTCCAAATTCCCGAAATTTCAATCATCGCTCGTAGATATTAAAATCCTTACTGATCGCTCTCTTCTTCCACCTTTATGATTATCTTTTCAAGTATCCACGCGGACTTCATTCATTTCCAATGCATCCCTCGGGCCTACGCCGCCAAATCAGAGTAGCTTTTCTCCATGGTCCGTACTCCCCATCAAGAGATTCAACATTACAATTTTCATCAGTCAATATTCCTATTACACGGAAAAAAAAATTCTCGAATCGGGTATATAATATTCCGGAATCAGGAGTATGTGTATTCTGAAATCCGGGATTTTATATTTCGGAATTCGATATATTATATTCCGAAATCCGGAATAAGATTCCGGAATCCAGTATATCATATTCCGAAATCCAGGATATTTTATTCTCGATTCCGGAGACATCCTCAGGGATTTTCCGACTTTTCAGAGGATGAAAAGAGTGTCGTGAGACATTTTTCAATAATAAACTTTTGGTCGTCGGAGTATTTGGGATGCAGATATTTTTTCCGTTTGAAAATACAAAAAATTAGGTTTTTCACCCTTTTAATACCCCTTTGTATCATTTCCATAGGTTTGCCGATTTTTCATGGGTGAAGGGAGTGTTGTGAGATATTTTCTGTTGAAAAACTTTTAGTTGGTTTGAGTATTTGGGGTTCAAATGTTTTTTTTTTCAATCAAAAATACGAAAAATTCTGTTTTTCGCAGAATAATCTGTAGGGGAAATTTTCACCCCGTGCAGTTTCATGTTAAATCCGCGACAAAGGTTTGTTATTAGACAATGTCAGACGACATTCCCTTCCCCCTCTAAAAAATCGGCAAACTCCTAGGGATGCCTTTGTGGTGCAGAATCACAAGATTTCGATCACATTTTATGGTACTGCCCGCACTATACCCAGCAAAGAACTAAACTGAAAGAAAAACCGAGAGCAAAAAACTATTCTCTTCCCTACACTACAAAAAAATTGGTAAAAACTTGCAATCAGAGAACTGATTATGAATATATAGAACTTATATGTAATTTTTTAAAAGAATGTAATGTTAAAGTTTGAAACTCACGAAAAGGGAAAAAAATCAAAATGTAATGCAACAATGGAACATTTGAAACAGTTAATTCAAATGAGCCAGATCAAATGACAAATATTGTTTTTAGCAAACGTCAGTGTAAATAATTCAAATGTAGAATTGAACACTTTAAACAATAATATACAAAAACACCTAGGGATTTCTCCGGAATTGAGAATAAAATATCCCGGATTCCTGAACATTATTTCAGATTCCGGAATATAATATGCCGGATTCAGGAATATTGTTCCGGATTCCGGAATATAATATACCTGATTCCGGAATATTATGTACTGGATTCGAGAATATCTTTTTTCCGTGTACATTTCTGTCAATTCAATTCCTTCGTTACCGAGTAACTAGTTACAATTTTTTTCCCACACGACAAAACAACTTCCTCCCTTTGTGTCACGAAGTTAAAAACTCCACCTTTATTGCAGTTTTCTGACAAATCTCAAGAACCTCTCCATTCCACCCTGGAAATCCGCATGCAAACCATCGATACCCCGTTATCGAATGGCATATAATGTAGGCATTGAATCCTACACATATAAACGACGAATGAAATTGTCATAAGTAGATGTGCCGAATGACCTTTTCCTCCTTGCAAGGTAATACTCTCTACTTGTATATTTTTCAGACATTGAGAAAATTTACGAGCTCATTGGCTGAAATGCCTGAAGGGGGAAGATGTAGATACTAGAGCCGGATAAAAGTGAAAGGACCCCGGTTTGTAGATAACCTTGCGTGCATATAATATGAGTATGTAATACGCCTTTTGCCATGGTTTCCTACTCCAACCATAAACGAGCAACTTCACTTCTGCTGACTTCCAAAGCTGATAAGAAATTCAAGAGTACCTTTTTTTCTGTCTTTACTATTTGTTTTGCGAGCATGGGAATCAGCATTCTATTCAATTTATCAGACATAACTCGACTGATTTATGAATGTAAATGTCTCCGCATTCAACAATTCGCGTGAAATATTCAGACAAATGTAACGAGGAAATTAAACATTGCACTACAAAAACCAGGTGTCTGACAGCTATCTGAATTTAAGATGTCAGATGGTAAAAAACGTCTGAATATTCGAAAATGTCTGAAAATCTGACTAATGTCTGAAAATTTCAACCACCATTTCTGGCTGAAAATGGTGGTAGACATTTTTTGTGTCTGAAGAATTTCAGGTATTTATTTTCAGATATTTTCTGTGTCTGAAATTCAGTTATTTACGAGCGATTCAAACATTTCACTATTAAGATATCTCACCTGATTCAGATGGCAGAGTCCATTCAAACATTAATTTTTAAGATATTTCGCATGTCTGAAAAGTTGACTCGTCCACTGCAAAAACTAGGTGTCTGACAACCATCTGAAATTAAGATGGTAGATGGCAAAAAACGTCTGAATATTTAAAAGTGTCTGAAAATCTAACTGATGTCTGAAAATTTCAAACACTGCATCCGTCTGAAGCTGATGTCTGAAAATTCCAAACACTGCATCTGTCTGACGCTGATGTCTGTATCTTAATTCCAGACATCTTGGTGTCTGAAATTGAAATACCTCCAATGATTCAGACACATTTTAATGTCTTAAAGTGTCTACAAAAGTGTCTGAAATTCAGACATTAGTTTTCACAGTGTGCGTTTTTAAATTGCTCATTTTCGTTTTTTTTTGCTCCCGAATGGAAGCTTTGTATTTATCGGAGTTTCATATTCTCTAATTTTGCTCAGAAGTGATATAGAATGTTATGAAACGTAAAGAAATGATGTTGTTTATAAAATGTCTGTCGGTATGTGTGGGACAATTTCGGTTTTTAATGCACGGAGAGAAATGTTCAGTAAAAATGACGGAACTCATAATTCACTGACTGATTACGAAATCGACTCAGAGAATTTAAGTGACGGTATCGTAATTTTTCACAGGAGATTCAGATAAAAATAACGGAACGCTCCGGAAAAATTTCGTGACAGTTCCGTCAAATTTGCTACAACCACATTTCGCTCGGGAATTACGGAAAAGATATAATTTTTATTGAATATTTTTCTCCGTGTGATTTATTTGTAGAAAGCGTGGCATTAATATAGTAAAATTTGTCAATAAAAATAATACGGTCGAATTCAGATACCTGAATCCGACCGTATTATTTTGTTTATCTTCATAAGGATCTGGAGACAAAATGTCAGCAAACAATTGATTTCAATCAGTTTCTATAGTTGATGCGCAGTATTTGAACCGATACAGATTGCAACAAAACGAAAAAAAATGAAACATCTGTAAGAAATATGGCATTCGAGATTTAGGTTCACAAAATGCGAGATGGGAGTTGACGAATGTATTCTTTCTAACCTTACAATGGATTTTTACCGGTCCAGACCAAACGTCAGTTGAAAATTCAACAAGAGGGGACTGCTAAATGAGCTCTTTCAACGAAAAAGAGAACGATTTGGAGGAGAAACTCCGAAAAAAGGAATTGACTCAAGTTAAGGAGAAGAGTCACACGTTGTGACGACGAAGAGAGGGGTGGAGAGGATACAGTTGGAGAGAATATGACACAGTATGAGGATAGAAAAACTCAATAACTTATGAGAATACAATAAATTAAGTTGCTAACTTTTGGGCCCGATTGTCTTGGGATATACCTTAACCATTTGAAAATTGGCGTATCATGTTAAAAATTTTCCACTGAAATTTCCGGTGAAAAGTCTTGGAAATTTCTAACAAGTAACATATCCATTGGAATTTCAAGGAATTTTTTGATTGAAAATTCATAATTTCATGGAAAACTTCGTAGAAACTCTACATTTCAATTTAATTATTCTGGGTTAATTAATAAAAAATGAAAAAAATTCGGAGAAATCTATATTCGAGATTTCTCTGAATTTCTAATGAACTCCTTAAAAATTCCTGAGAGTCCAAAAAATTTTAAGGAATTCCCTGAAAAGTCAAGGGAATTCGGCAGTAAATATTCATTTTCACTTTGAAAATTCATATAAATTGTGGAATTTCCATCTTCCTGTTGCTAAAAAAATTAAACTTTACTGGAATTCTCCGAGAAACTTGACATTCCACTGACTTTTTCCCCTTAAATCGAATTCAAGATTTTTTTCCTGAAAATCCAGCCAAATTTTTCTAACAATCGGTACAAAACAAAATCGTCCCATCCGCCACTCCACCATCCAGCAAAAAAACATGAACCACGCCAACGTTCATCCGGTTTGATGCAACTGTTCCTTTTTTTTTATCTTCCCGATACACATACAGTTTTCCTTTTTCGCAATGGTCTTACCTTGTATGGTTTGAGCATAGGTCGCAATTCCCCGGACTCGTTGAGCCGTTCGACCGCGTCGGCGTCCTGCAAAAATAAGAAAAATGAACTGGCATTAGAAATACGATACAGTGTCTCACGTAGCGGTTTATTTACTCCCTTCCTCTTCCCCTCTCCTTATACGCAGAATGCTCTCACTCCCCCCTCCCCTCAGTCCTTCCTATCCTCCTTCAATTATCTAAAGGTCCACCATTGAATTGTCCTCGGAGTCCTTCCACTCCGACATAAAAGGGACAATGCAGGAGGTTTGTTAGAGCTAATGCAAATGTTAGCAAGGTGAAGTGGCTTTTTTTCCATCGTATAAAATAATAATGTGACGCAGCGAGATTGGAATGCAATCACCCTTTTATTCCGATACCCAGAGACACCGAGGAGCTCGGCAGGATACCCAGTGGTACTGGCATAGCTGTTTCGCCTTCTCCTCCACTCTCTCAAATGTTTCCTTCGTCGTCCTTGAATCAAATAGCTTGACATTTCATTTCCGCGTGGAATTGTACTACCTTGTCATCTACATGTGCATTTTGATTATTGGGAAAAAATGGAGAATTGGTTGGAGAAAACCCGGCTGTGGGACTTGATAGCGATGTGGAAATTGGGTTCGTAAAATCTTTTTTTTCTGATCTCTGTTCAATAATACTCCGTCAAGACCGTGCAAATTCAGTTCAGTGTTGGTATATAAACAAGAGATTTTGACGTGAGCACGTCTTTATTCTCATAGGTTAGACAATAATGTCTAATAATAACAAAAATAACTGTACTAATGATAATGTAGAATAGACAGAAATTTTGAATAATGTATTGTAATGATTTTTTCTTGTATGAACTAGTGTCATTAGACAAAACATATTTTTTTGTGTTTTTCAAAATTTATCGAAAAATGAGTCCATAAAAAATAGAAATAAAATTAATAATAATAACCATGAGGAGCAACAAAATGCATAACCGAAAGAAAATAATATCGTCGAGTCGAACACAGACGAGGAGAACTTTGTAGAGAAATCGAAACAGTAAAAAATAATACAATGCGGATAAATTCGATAATGAAATTCATAGTAGATCAAGCATTATAAAACAAAATTCCATCAGATATAAATTTTAAATATTATGTTGAAACTGAATTCAATTTTTGCTAGGACCAACAATAACCCATAGAATAAAATTAAACGCAATGCTGCTGAAATAACTTTAAAAAATTGAACACAATCCATTTTAGATGAAATCACTTTTAATTATTTCGTCCAAAGAACTGTTCATTTGATTAATATCGTTTTATCACCTTTGAAATTGCACATTAAGTTTGTCAAAACATGTGGCAATTTGGCGATGTCGAGATTTTATACATTGCAAACACAGTAAACTTCCACTAACCCTCGATCCTCATTTAATGAAAAAAATTAACGCATAAAATTGCGCGAGCAAAATATATTAGAAACAAATTTACTTTATCTTTGAATTTATCTTTTTTGTTTGATGAAACAAATGGTGTGGCTCTGCCTCAGAAATAAAAATACACGTGGGTACCCATTAAACAAAATATAAAGAGACAACTGAATTTCCGTATGTCTGATCAGGACGACGGTTCCGAGGCAAGAGAGCGAACAGGCTCTGGGGCCCTATTCTCGACGTTGGTGAATTCTCCTTTGTGCACAAATCGGCAATCGTCAACGAATCTGCTATACAACTACTATACGCAGTTCGTCAACGAACGTCGATTCGTGGACGAAGGACTATTCACTAACGTCGAGAATATGGCCCCTGTAGCGTCGACTCAAAGCCATCGGTCACAAAACAAATGTTTGTGATGATGTGACACTCTATTTTCATTTTTGTGGATTTATTTGAGAATATCCCTTAATATCGAGCAGATAGGTCTCTACTTTTCTTATAGAGGCAAATTTAAATTGAATTTACCACAGTATATATCCAACGACAGTGTGAATAATTTTATAATAAATTGAGCACCTTAAACAATAAAAAAACTTATCTCGTTCTATAATTTCTCCACATAAATTTTCTGCTCTCAAAGTTCTTTTCATCCGTCTTCTATCAGATAGATTCACGTTTACCGACATATACTTCTGTGTGTACCTCTCTGTTATTTGAATGTATGTATTCTAATTACGGAAGAAATACTGATAATGTATCCTTAACGATAACAATTGTGAAAAAAATCAAACACAAGGTCACGAGTAAAAGATTGAAACACGACTGAAGACTTTGAACAATTGGATTCCATGAATATCTCACTTCAGACAACTCCGTTGGGAATTTTCCAAGGAAATGTCGTCTGAAAAATTTCTTATGCGTTTCCCGGAATCCGCTGACGGTCATTGGATAACTCAGTCTGTGGATCCGTGAAAAGAGAGAATTGTAAGGAGACATCTTCAACGAACTTGATGCTGTTGTGTCTCACTGGTTTCGCGGTTTGTGTAGGTGGTTGGGTGCTCTGACGCAAGGGAAAATAACTCTGTACTGAGTCTAGGTGGTTTCGAGTGAATTTGACACTAGCCTGGAGAGGACAGTTCGTGCCTGCGTTCATTTCCGGAGGTAACAATTCATGTGACAAGTTTAATTCAGTAAAATGGGTAACTATCTTTCTTCGTTTTATTGTTGTGTTTTTCTCACGGCATTAACGTTCTTTCTTGAGAAGGGGAAATGGGGTGACAGGGAGAATGAAACTGGTTGAGATAATTGGACGTTTGCGTCCCGATCTTGATGAATTCAATGGTTTCAGAATTTACTCCGTCGTGACAACTAGAGGTAAGGCTGAAATATATTTGGAGATTATGTTGTAAATGTTTTCTGGAGGAAACGGCCCACACTGTTAATAAAATTGTGATTTTACAACACATTTACAATACTCCGGTATGAGAAAATCAATATCACTGTACAAAAATGAAAAATTAATATTTCTTTCCAGGAAAATCATTGCACACATTAGTAATTTTCATGCAGAGTATTGTGTATTTCATATGATATATGTGAAAATTATTATTTTCTTACAAAAACCAAAGTTGTCTTGTGATTTTCGTATGTTATTTTCACGAATTTCGGATACAATGTGTAATTACATCTTCATCGTACTGTAAATTTCCCCAAAAAAATGTCCAATTTCCCATTTCATATGGGGTATTCCATGTGAACTCACCCAGGTTAAAACCCTCACCATCGCCAATCATATTGCCGATTTTTCTTGTGGTTGTATATGGAAAAATATGACTTCTCAAATTTTTTCAGATTTTTTGAGGCATCCTGTGGGCAGTTATGTTTTTTTGCAAGTTTTATCTTCAAATACCTGTAACTTCCGTAAAAATCAACCGATTTGAGTTATTTTTTTACAAAATGTGCATCTTCGACTACACTTTCCATATAAAAATATGCCAATTTTTAAAAATTCGTTCTTTCATCGATTTCCTTAGAAAAACCTCAAAAAACGAGTACAACGAGGACAATNAATATGACTTCTCAAATTTTTTCAGATTTTTTGAGGCATCCTGTGGGCAGTTATGTTTTTTTGCAAGTTTTATCTTCAAATACCTGTAACTTCCGTAAAAATCAACCGATTTGAGTTATTTTTTTACAAAATGTGCATCTTCGACTACACTTTCCATATAAAAATATGCCAATTTTTAAAAATTCGTTCTTTCATCGATTTCCTTAGAAAAACCTCAAAAAACGAGTACAACGAGGACAATGAGTCGTTTTCAAAGTTGGACCCTTTTTATATTTTTCAAAAAATTTCAGTGAATATATTGGACTAAAATAAAAAATTTTACCAAAGGCCAAAGTGGGGTCTCTATTAGAACACCACTCGGAAAGATTTATTGTTAACGAATTTTCAAAAAATCATCAAATTGTTCCTGATTCGAATATAATGCAGTGATTCTTCAGGCGGTCAGTTCAAATAATGCTTCTGCGTTCAAATGCGAAAAGAATTTTGAAATTTTTGAAATTTTTCATCCCGGATTCATATATTCAAATTGGAAATGACGGCCACGAAATGGGAAGCCCACTTTGGCCTTTGATGAAAAATTTTGTTTTAGTCTAATATATTCACTGAAATTTTTTGAAAAATATGAAAAGGGTCCAACTTTGAAAACGACTCGTTTTTTGAAGATTTTTGAGGTTGTTCTAAGGAAATCGATGGAAGAACGAATTGAAAAAAATTAGCATATTTTTATATGGAAAGTGTGTTCGAAGACGCATATTTTGTCAAGAAAAAAACTCAAATCGGTTGATTTTTACGGAAGTTACAGGCATTTTAAGATAAAACTTGCAAAAAAACATGGCTGTCCACAGAATGCCTTAAAAAATCTGAAAAAATTTGAGAAGTCATATTTTTCCATATACAACCACAGGAAAAATCGGCAATATGATTGGCCATGGTGAGGGTTTTGACCTGGGTGAGTTCACATGGAATACCCCATATGAAAATTAAACATACTCATGGGAATTTCGCAAACAGGTGGGTGATTAGCAGACAGATGTAAATACATGAATGAGAGTATGAATTTTCGTGCTACTCTCACAGAAATTAATATGATTTTCATTGTATTCTTATCATACAATTGTGATGAATAATTTGACAAGATGTGTTGGTAAATTTTGAAGACTTCACGTCATTTCTATCATACATAAGTTGCTTAGATTTTGCATGCGTATGTGAAAACTACAATATGGTTAAATAATTTTATCGATCGAGTTATTAGAGGAAACGCGTACAGTAAATACGTGAATGAGCGTTGCAATTTCCGAGATATTATTACTAATATTTATAAGATTTTCATTGGATTCGTATGATATAATTTCTATAAATAACGACGTAATATGAGTTGCCAAATTTTCGAATTACTTGTAGGATTTTCCTCATACTACTATGAAATTTCAGAATTTGAATACGTCCATGAAAATTACTGGAATATTGAGTATAGTCTCTATTGGTCTACTAATTTCACTGTGATCTTGATGAACTTCGTATACTACAGAGTGTTTTTAGCATAAACTCTTCAGTGAAAATGACATGTTGAGAGGGGCAATAACAAAATTAGCACGAGGCAATACACTGACACTTAATTTCCATTAGGACGTAGTAATTATACAAGGCGCATTGATGAATTATAAATAAAGATGACGTATTTTGAATCATTATTTTTCATTAGATTATTTTACCATTCGAAGTGAAGAGGAATAAACTGGGAAATTAATTAAAATTTTATGTCCCGGAATTGTTGTATTCAAAGTTTACCAAATTATTTTCTAACAACAATTTCTAATCGGGGATATTAAATGAATAATTGTTGAATAAATTTATATTTTTTGTTCCTTCCATAGTAAGTGGATGTTTTATCAAATTACGATTTATGAAGAAGTTTTTCCATACACAAGAAGGAAAAAAATTATCACGCGTCAATTTCCTTCATCATTCTTGGAAAGATGATGCGTTAAAATAAAGGGCAATGCCATATAGAAAGGATCCCTATTCACATCATCACCATGTTCATGGAACACTCGATTGTTTCGGTTATTTTCACGAACCGATTTCTTGGCGCAAATACGACTTGTTTGGTGCATGTGTTGAATTTTAGAATAATTTTAGAATTACCTTCGTATCCATAGTTATTACTTTTTGAAACCCAAAAATTAATAACTATGGACACGTAGGCAATTCTAATATTCAACACATGCAAGGGGTACCGCTACTCCTTGAGGGTATTATGAAAATTGTTGAACACATTATTTGATCGCGTGGAAAGCCGTGGGCAAAATATCCAAACCCCCTCACTAAATAATAACAATGGGAATAATTTGTGAAGTTGCCACTTATATACGCGGTTGAATAGAGCATCGGTAATTTTTGTGAATTTCCTACGGTATCAACAAATCAATAACATAGAGAAATTTAATAGTTGTGGAAACCTAATCTTTGGGTTATATAATATGTAGAAAATAAACAATATTTTTGATTTTATTAAAATTCTTTAATCAATAAAATACACATTTTTATTCCTGTATGTGCGAATCGTAAATCAATTGATTAAGGGAGATGGAAAATACAAGTCCAGCTTCCCCGGGATAATATTTTATGTAGGTCTATTTTTTTCCTCGTCCTCAAAGTACACTGCTGTGTCGAATATATTGACGACTTGATCGTCCAACTTTATGATGACGATGGCACCTTCTCCATGTCCACAGAGTTCCACTAGAATACAAGTAGATTAGTTTATTATAATATATGAAGAGGTAACGTTACCCCTGGCATGCGTTGAATTTCAAAAACGTCCTCATGACGACATTTAATAATTTTTGAAACCGAAAAAACTTCAGGCACTCCATTACTATATTGAGCAGTGCCTGAAGTTTTTTGGTTTCCAAAAATTAATAGCTAGGGACACGAAGACAATTCTAAAATTCAACACATGCAAGGGATACTGTTAGCAATTAAATCGCCTAGACGTAGTTCCGGAACCAACAATTTCTTCATCCAAAATTTTTATCTGACACTCACCCGAGATAATTTTGGTCTCTCTAACTCCACCAGGACAAGGTTTTAGGACTTTCTCCTTAAGGATGTTCGACACCCTTTTAGCCAAAATTGACGTTGTTTTCATTTTTCTGGCAAATTATCGATGGGAGTGACGTGAAAAAATATAACGATTTTGTGGTTTGTCATTCTTTACTGGCTGACGAAGTTGCATAGTGGTGCGATAATTTCCATGCGTTTTTTCTACAGTTTTGTGATTCTTTTTAAAAGTTTAGAGAAAACGCAGGAAAATGTTCGCACTACCTTAAAATTTCGTCAGTCATTAAATAATGACAAAACGCAAAAACTTTATATTTTTTCACGTCAATTCCATCATAAGTTTGCCAGAAAAATTAAAAAAATTTGAATTTTGGCAGAAAGGGTGTAGAACATCCTTAAAACTCGCCGAAACGTTGGTTCCATATTCCTCTGGAATGTTAACATCATTTATCGTACCATTAAATAATAACTGACCCTTGCCTTTATGAATCAAACCTACCCCTGGCATCTTTTGAAATTTAGAATCGTTCTCGTGTCCACATTTAATAATTTTCAAAACCTTTAAAACTTTAGGGACTTTATTAGTATATTGTGTAGTGCCTGAAGTTTTTTGGTTTCCAAAAATTAATAACTATCGACACGATGATGATTCTAAAATTTAACGCATGCAGCCAAGGATTTCCTCTTTGTTCTTGAGAGTTACTCCAAAAAATATAGGGTAAACCTGAGTTGATGGTGGGTTTGATCCATCAGGGTGATGCACTTCATTATAGAACAACTAGAACGAAAATGAATTTTCCAACATACCTATTAATTTTTCCACGATATTGCAACAAATAAACTTGCTTTATTTCACAAAATGATGTTGTTCAAAACCGAACTTTAGAGATTGCGTCGTGACTGTGGTTGTTTGTGGGAGTCCGCTTTGAGCCGTTCTGCGCATGTCTCGCGCAGACCAGAGGCCCAATAAGAAACAGGTTATCTATAAGATGACGCCGTGGTATTTTTAAAAGTTGTGGATATCTATGAGTCTGACTGTAAAGTCACCGCCGCATATACCTGGAAGATATCCAATGTCCGCTTTAGCGTACTTTTTCAGCAAGTATATAAACTGTCTCTACGACACTCTAAAGGATAACAAAAATTCGTCTAACTTCCGACTAATTGTAGACGGCTTAAAGATATCCGTCTGTTATTAGTTCGCCAAACGATTTGTAAATTGGAAGACCATGAAGATGTCTTCAGGGCCTCTATTCAACAAAATTTTTTAGACATTTAGTTGTTGCCAACTATCCCGGAATCTATTTGGTGTCTAAAAGTTGCGACATCAGCAATTTTTATAGTTTTCCCGTTAGTTACGTTGTAGGGATATCTTGTAGTATGACAGGGACAAGGGTGATTATAAATATATTGTTCATCTTCGTTAATTATGTATCAAAAAAATATTTTATTAAATGATTTTTCATTTTACAAATTGCCAAACATACATATTTCATTTAAAAAAATGAAATTTTTCCTTCCATGAATTGAAAAAGTGAATGAAATAGAAAAAACTTAGTCCTTTTGCTAGGAATTTCTATTAGAGATCAATGAGAATGCGAATCAAATTTTATTCATAATTCTCTCTTCTTAGCTTTTTTTAGCATTTAGCTCTTTTAATTGAACATCTCTCTCTAGTTCTATGAACAATTCAAGACTAAGAGAATCTCATAAGCTCCGCTGTTTCTTCTCAGTTATTTGAGTTCACGTTTCTTACTATTCTAATACTAAATATCCGAAATAAGAATTCCACGATTTTGTCTAATAAATAGAATAACTTTACGAAATCATGAACGATAATTTTCTATTAGATGAACGTGTATTTAAAGACCACGAGATTATTTTTGTAATCATTCTGTTTTTCCACTTTGAGCAATTTTTCCATTTTCTTTTTTGAGTATTATTAATAAATTTAATTATCGTATGCATTTGATAATAGTAATTGTGACGAAATGAGTTAATTTATTCCTTTTTAACTCTTGTTTTCACTCCGACTTCGGCTAGTCTCGGTGAGCTCACGGGTGGTTCGCTCAATCGGAGGGATAAGTGAAGGATAGAGGGAGGGTTAACGATATTAAACCGACCGTACTGATGTTGGTAAAATAACTATATATTAACTTTAATTTATACACGGTAGTGTTTAATGGGTCGGTATAACGCGGTTCTTGACTCGACTTTGGGACCTTGACTCGACTTTGTTATTGGTTGGCTGAAGGCCTGAGCTCAGAGATGCGCTCTGTTTCGCTCCTGATCGTACTCTGACGTACTCTGGTGCTTCCCGAGTCGTCCAAACTCGTCAAAGTCCCAAAATGCTGACCTAAGCAATCCCACGGTTTTCTTCACTAATACGGTTTCGTGCATTCGTTTGTATAGAAACCTACACAGTCAAACAGTTCAGCACCCTGAACTGGACCTGTAGAAACCGTGGAACTGCTTACGCTGGTGTCCATGGGACACCGTGGGACTGCTGAGCAATGTTTGGATGAAGAGAATGAGAAACCTCGTTTCCCGTTCTCATCGTCCACCACTTTGGGCATAATAATTATAATTATTAAATAAATCAACGTATTGATCGATCTCAATACGTCACACTCCCCTAACAAAACTATTGTTATCCTTTTGGACACAATAGTAACACTATTTCTCAAGATTTATCTCAAAGGTATGCCAAATGGGCCTGTCTTATGCCTGAAGGGCTATCAATTCCCGACCATAAGGGCTAAAATCCCTGCTTTATGAGCATTAATATTTGCATACGCAATTAAGTTGCCTGACTTAATTATCTCATTAATTAGTCTCTTAATCCTAAACCTATCGACCGAACCCTTACAAACATTTATCATACATAAATTTTTTAAATTTTTGTACCTCACATTGGGTGACAATCCTTATTGTATTTCTTTCGTGATTCATTTTTGTTTTCTCTGTCATTTTTCTCACAAGTAGAACGTATAATTTAAATTCCAATTTTTTTTTTCGGTAATATTTGAATGCACCTCGCTAATTCCAAAATAAGTGTCTGTAAGAGACTGATAAATAGTCAAATCCTTCTTTTTTTTTGTGTATACCCTGCGTCCATTAAACTGGATATAAATTCATATGTTTTTGAATCGCAATTAATTATTTACTTCGTCAAGAATCATAATTGAATCAATATGAGTTTTCTACAATGCAACATATTCATATTCTGCAAGCTAATAAACTGAAATCTCCGGACGGAAAATTAATATTTTTGTTTTGCTTCTTTTTTTTTCTACAAGCTTTTGGAGTAACTTCTGTGTCAACTAAATTTTGATTTGAAATGATAACAATTATCACACTATCGTCATGAAAAAATTTTTTTTTGTTGATGAGAATGTCTCGTAAGACTCATGCTCAAATTCTCCCGCGCGCAATTATTGGTACTTTGGTATCTTACCGATAGCGATGAGACAATGTTGAGGAATGTTTCCTATACTTATCTCTCTCTGAGAGTATCCCTCCCCCACTAAGACCAAAATTACTCTCCTGAGTAATTGATAGTGGAGAGGACTTCCAGTGTTTTCGGGTTCGTCTCTTCGAACCACTCGTTGTCTCGTTCCCTCGTGCCAGCTTCGCTAGTAGTCATCTAGAGGATGTTTTTCAGCTGTTGTTGGCTGCTTATCGGTCAGCTGATGACAATGATCCCCCCTGGATCAAATGACCGACGTCGCATCTCCCGCAGACCTTGATTCATAGGTGTTTTGATGGCATTCAGGCCAGCTGGTGATAATAATCCCCATGGATCAAGTGACAGAGGTNGTGTTTTGATGGCACTCAGGCCAGCTGGTGATAATAATCCCCATGGATCAAGTGACAGAGGTCTTATCGCCACGTACCTTTCGCTCACTGCACTTTCGAGCGCTGCACTTCTTAAAAAGTCTGATTTCAGTGGCTGTTGTAGTTTCTTCCAAAATTGCACATTTGTACCGTTCACTTTCGATGAATTTATATCGTTGTCTGCATTGGTTTTATCCATTTTGTCCATCTCTTGGAGGGCAGACTCACACCCTACTAATTTTTCACGTATTCCAAAATTGATTGTCGTAATGGTTGATGGCGGTGAGGCTTTTCCACTCAATCCCGAAGATGAATCAGGTGAGGCATGTCGATGAACTGTAGTCTCGGCTGCTTGGACATCAGCTGACACTCGCATTTCTCCTGGATCGAGTAACAGAGGCCTTATCTCCGAGTCTACGCTTGCCACAGTTTGCGGAGGTATGTAGACTGCAGGGTCAAGACGTTGAAATTGTACACTTTGTGATTTAATGTCTACTGTCACTGAAATGGTTTCCAATGAAACCGCACTATTATCGTTTTCGGATTCACTCCTTTCAAGAATTAACTTGTCACTGCTGGAGATTTTGGCTTTTCTCTCAATTTTATTATCTGTAATTATATTTGAGTCCAGTGAATTTTTCACTGATTTTTCGCAACACTCGGCGCGTTTCACCCCCTCCTTTAATCTCAATTCCTGATAAAATTTAGTGTCCGGGGTCACATTTGAGTTTGATATGTCTTCTGCGAATTGTTTACAACACTCCGAAATATCCACATTATTTTGTGTTGTCAATTCCTCGTTTCCATGAAATATGGCAGTTCTGTTTGAATAAATATCCAAATGTTTTGCTACCATGTCTTCTGCAATGGCATCATACTTGGATCTTCTTGATTCCGGCAGCGACTTTTTCACTGCAAATTGTTTCCAATGCAGTCCATAAATTTGTTCTGATGTCCATAGCTCATTCCCTGTTGAGCTGCCAATCACTGGAATCCGTTGTTCATCCCTCATGGCTGATGGTGATGAGAAGTACGATGAAGTCCAAGTCCCGTAACTGGTGAAAGCTTTCGATTCCATGGCAATTTTTGTGGAACGTGAATTTTAATGTCATCCGAACTGCGGGATCGCTGTACGAGCGTCCCCTTGTCAACAGAATCTGTCTGTGATATCCCTAGGTTTAGCGACTTTTCTTTGGTCGCGTACTGGATCGAGCTGTACCTTTGCTGATCCAATACTCCGTGTCTTCGGAACCCTTCTTCCAGGTGATGACGCTCGATGTGTTTAATTCACTAATCCCATGTTATTCCATGGCAATGCCAGCTTCGCCAATTTTTGAATGTTGAACCTTTTCACGCACTATACCGAACCCACTTGTTTCTTCTGTGTAATCCTCTTGTTGGTGTTTTAATCGCGTTCGTTGTCTCTGCGCGTTGCTTCTCTGCTGGTTGTCCCCGGTTACTAGCTTTTTGGCGAGTTGTCTCTGCTAACACTTTTCTGCTAGTTGTCTCTGCTAGCACTTTTCTGCTAGTTGTCTCTGCTAGCACTTTTCTGTTAGTTGTCTCTGCTCGTTGTCACTGTTCCTGTACTCAGCTAGTTGTCTCTGGTTCTCACACTGCTGCCGATGTCCATGGTTCGTCGAGCTGTCCTCGGGTGAAGTTTTGACTTCTCTGGATTCTTTCGCTCGCTCTGGCAATGCGAGATTTCTCTAATCTTCCTTCTATCAAGTGCAGTTGTAACGGAAAATTGAGACGTCTGCCTTTTCCTTAACCGTCGGTTTTTTTTTTCTTCTTCAGCACACGCGTATACCTTAATTATTCACTGCAATCCTTCACTTTTTTGTTAACATCACATAATTTTCACTTTTAATCCTTTGAGTCACTGTAATCCTTGTTTTTGCACTCGCTTCCCCGAATGAGTGCCCAAAAACACGTTGGGCGCCAATGTGACGAGAGAGGTTTTCTACCTCCCTTAATTGAGTCGCCAGTCGACTCAAAAACTATTGTTCAACTAGCTACGGTCAAAGCTCACGCGGATTTCTCTCAACATCTAACGTGACGCGACTAGGATAGGATTTGATTAGGTATTCTTCGTATAAAACAATCGAGCACCACTGTTACATTAATAATCGACAGTATATTGAATAGATAGGTAAAGTATAAAATCAACTGTTAAATGGGTTCGGTTTCGACACGGATGTACTATAGTTTTTTGGCTAGGAGAGGACGTCCGCCCATCTTCAACTCCTGCCGTACTCTGCCCTATTCCAGAGCTTCAAAGTCGTTGCTGACCGAAAATGCTAAATAAGTGTTCTCACGGTTTTTCTAACTAACACGGCCATATGTCCATCACTGACAATGGCTAAGACAATCAAACAGCTCCATTCTGAGAAGCTGGACTCAGGTGTCACCGTGAGACTGTTTATTGAGCATTTGGGACTTTTTCTATCTAGAAAATATTAATTGAATAAAATCGACGTGTGAATATCTCCACACGTCACAGTAATATTTTTGCATAATGCGTAATATTCATTCTAATTCTTACTAGCGTCGTTCATTGAGACACTGAAAAATAACAAAAAAATAATTACTCGACCGAATCAATTGCTCTCCCGTTATTAGTCCTAATTTAAACTAATCTGCAAGATGAACCCGTAATTTATTAATTTTTTAAAATGATACATGCACATTAAGTCAACTTACGATTTCATAATCTGTATTGGGCGGTATTATTGTTTTCATTTGTCATTTCTTCCTTATTTCTCATTTTCAGACATGAATGACATCCTCTTTAATTTTTCTGAAGAGGCGAAACAATACATAAATACATTGTCGTCAAATTGGAGAGAAAGAAATACTTTTTCTCCTAACCCCCCCCCCCTTCTAATTTTCATGCTGTTCGCCAGGTCTTCTCGCTCGTCTCCTACGTCGAATGGCTCCTCTTCTTGCTGCCCGAATTCTGTCACCATAGCGACGGAGCCATTCAGCAACTCGTCCTTCCACAGCAGCTACTGTCGCCGCAGTTGCATTAACTATGGTCTCTGAAATAGGTGTATGAATTTAATGCATCAAAGACCCATATTCATACTATATATACGCCACGGATTAATTATCAACATCATACATTTCCGCATACCAGTGATGATGAAAATGACTCGTAAGTCAGCGGCTCTCTCCGTTCCGCGAACCTGTCCATGAAAAATGTTCACAGAGCTCATCCGTCATCAGCTGCTCCATGGCGATGCTAACAGCTTGCTTATAATTCGCTCCACCGAGCTTTGTGATGAGAGCTCCGAATTGTTCATGAATTGCTTGATTTTGTTGAAGAGACTGGCTAAATTCCACAAGTGCCTCCCTTTCATTGAATGGAAGAACAGGTAGTAAATTCAATTCATTCTGCACTCTGCGATCTTGCTGGTCACGAGGCAAATGGTGAAGAATCTCTGTGACTTGGCGGCTCAGAACCTCTAAAGTTTGGGCACCGTGAACGCAACATCCTTGAGCGTGACCTGGTCGAGCGTGATGACCTTCAGGAATATTTTGAGGGAGATTTGGTATCCTTATTTCATGACGGTTTACTACATCTTCAGCTACCTGCCTTTGGGGGACACGTGCGTTTTGCGGGAGCTCATTTCTGACGTTATCGCGTGGAGTAGATAAATCGGGTACATGAAGATGTTGTCGATCTGGGTTACGTGAGGCTGGGAACTGGAGTGTAGGATGGCTTCTCAGATCATTATCGACCGGATTGTGAACAGTCCTTTTATTCGACTTGATATCCGTTAGCACTTGTCCCTGATTTCGCCGAGCGTCTGTAATTTCATCGCTCGAAGGGCCACTCGCTTCAGAATCCGTATCTGATGATTCTCCCTGTTCTTGCTGCCGCTGGAGTAGAATTTGATTGGTCTGCTGGTTGTGGGTTTTCAAGCGATTAGCAGATTGGTTACGGGTTATTCCTTCTGAGGCGTGCAAACTGAGACTGGGTACCTTTGAATTGTGTGGCTGCGAGATCGAGACCAGCGAGCTGCCTGGCACAGCTCTCGAAGGATTGCTTATACTGGTAGCTGATTCGTCTATAGGGGTTACCTGGTGTTGTGGTGTATTAACTCCAGTACTCATCGTTCGCGCCGTTGGATTAAATTGTCCAGAGACTATTGTTGGAGTTGGTCTCTGATGTTTTTCTGGAGGAGTCCGCAGAGTCGCGGGCGACTCTGATTGGATTGAAGTCGTTGATTGTTGCACTGTGGGAGTAGCTCTCTGTGCTACTAGCACTGGTGGATGATGGCCCCCGTCAGAGGTAGTCGTCTGACTTGTTGAGATAATTTTTGTGGGTGAAACGAGTGATGGGACTGAAGTGAGTGGGACACTGCCAGAAGGAATTTGTTTAAATAATGGATGATTGTCTTCAACAGCACTTGGAGTCGATTGTGTCATGAATGTCGTAGGGTTCTGAGAAACTATAGCTGACGGGACAGAGCATTGAACTTTACGAGTCACAGTCGAATTCATCGATATAGATGTCGAGGAGTCCTCAACCAACGGAGAGGATCCAGTGACAATTGCAGCGTTATCGAGGCCCGAATGTTCTACTATTCGACCCTGAGTCTTAAGACCCTGTCGTTGTTGTAGATTTCTCAGAGCTTCTTGTTGAAATCGTTCCAACTGTCTTGCCTGCTCTCTCACCTCGTTATTAAGTTGAGTATCATCTGTATTATCCATTTCTAATAGAATCAGCGATCCGTCGTCCATTTGAAGGCAGGATGTCCCTCTAAAAATCTCTCCATCAGCATTCTGAACCATTTGCGATTGGACAAAGTGCTCGAAACTTGATTCATGAATCAACAAGGGTTCACCTTCAGGTCTCTGAGGCCTTGCATCCTCTCTTGACGGTTCAGGTATTCGGATACTGACTATATCTGAGATGAATAAAACAATGCAATTATTTTATTTATACATGTAAAACTGATTTAGAGACTGAGCTTGCTATGTTCACCTACGTTATTAATGATCTTTTGTCGGACTTGGGATTTCTTCTTGTTCTTACCCATGGTGTGAGAAATAATTGGGAGACTCTTGGCGGACCTCTTTACTATTTTTCCTTCTTATTGTCGAGAGAACTGTGGGCAGAGATCTATTTGTGCTGTTATTGATTCCGCCTACGCAGAATCACATCATTACTTACTTTAATTGAAATTTCAATTGAATATGAAAATTCAATATATCAATTGTGTAGTGATGTCATGAAATGAGGCTAAAAATTTAATTTCGCATTATTTCGAGCTATACTCTAGAAACTAATAAGTTTGAGTCAAAATGTCAATGACTTTCTACATGACTAGAATAATTCGTGACAAAAAAATCTCTGATTGTCTTGACTTGGATGCTGAGTTAAATATGAGTTGATCGCCGACCGATCGGTGATGATTTATTGATCATCGATCGATCGACGAGTTAGCAAGCAGCAATCTGCGAACAAGCAACTCACCATTAATTGAGTGCAGAAGTGAAGCCCCACTCGATTAAACAGAAGTAGAAGAAGGTTGAGAAATTTCCTTCAGACCTGCTAGTTTGCGGCACATTCGTCAAACAAGAAAGTTTGGGTTTTTACGTATATTGCTCCACCGCTTCACTACTCATATTTATCTCACTTTCAGTCGATGTAAGTAGGGTAGACTGGAGTAAAATAGATACCCAGAATAAATTTTTTCTTCGAATTTTTTCGATTTTCAATTATAATAAAATCTTTTGAAGAATTACCAGAACATAAAACAAGTAATAAATGTAAAAAAATGATTTTCTAGTAAAGTGAGTGGATAAATTGTATTGAAAAAAAAACAGAAATTTTCTTCCTTGATTGCAGGTTCGGCAGGCATAATCATCTGCACTATTTCAGATAAATCTATTTCTACAAATGAAATGATAAGGACAGATCAATCATTGGTGTAAATAATCGGGAAAACATAGCAGCAATTACAGATAGGTACAACGAAACCTTTTTTTTAATGCAGTCAATAGGCCAGACTCGACGTTCTGACAATGCATTTATTTGAAATATTCCTGAAAATCGAGAATCACAGGGATATCCCTCTAGGCCAACTCCATTGATTATTTTGCGCCCTATCATTACAGGATGAGTATTTTGATAGATATACACAATTATTCGGACATTTATCTGTAATAATAAATTCAGAAAATTGGAGTCCTGCGAATGCATGGCTAAAGCCTTCTGGAAGTTGGACATTTTTACGTCTTTTCAATAACGAATACTGAGTCGTATTCAATTTTTTAACTGGGGGGAGAGTCGACAATTCTGCCATTCTGTTCATGACTTGTTCCAGGGGCAAGTCACCTTTCCTAATCAATGTTTTTATTATATGGAGGAAGTTTTCAAAGCAGAAAACGCTGAATGAATCCAGAGGACCATGACTCAAAACATCCGACGCCAGGTGAATCAAATTGTGAATATTGAAAACCATATGATTATCACCATACAATAACTTAGCTGTCATAACAAAATAGCGTGATAATTCATTAGCATAAGCATTCCTAGTTATACACTGCTCTGGATCACAGAGGATGCGAATAGCACAATGGAGAGCCATGAAATTGACATACATATTCCGAGGCAATACGAAGCGTAGAAAGACTGGACCAATATAAAGGAGAAATAGTCGACATTCTGTTGCTTTCCAACTCGAGTAATCACCAAGATTTCTCGGTTTCCGCGAAAATTCCCTTGGTGTTGCAGATGCCAAGTTAACGTATAGGTGATTGATATAATTAAATCCTCCCGGTTGCGTTCACCAATATGTCATATATATACCAAGGGGTCTTTTTACCACACCTAGTAATACTAAATGCATGTAATCTAGTGGCAGCTGTTTAATCATATCAAAACCATGACGTTCGAGAGGTGAAAAAGTATGGAAAAACGTAGTAGGTAAATCCTTCCTAAAGTTCTCATCAGTTCTTAGTTCAGAGTCAAGATGAAGGAATAATCGATAATTCGTGACAGGTTGAATACATTTTCCACATCGGCTATTATGTGCTGGAAAGCAACTGATAAAATTTCGTGCAGGTGTATCCGCCAGAAAAGCCCTGATTCTGAGAAAATGTCGACGATTGTTGAACAGAAATCCTTCTGTTTTTAATCGCATGTATTCTACCATGAACATACTCAAGTACTCATCGGCGGAAGGTGGTTTACCGGTGCCATGATAGGCAGCAATAAAAAATGGCCCAACCACTGATGGATTCACTAAGTGACGTAGAATCGGCCGAAGCTCGCTTTCACTACTATTTGAAATATTTAATCCATCTACATTGACGTCAATATGAATAATCGTAGGTACAGTTAAAGGCTCGAGAAAGATTAATTTTTCTGCTAAACTCCTTTCAAGACCATAGTAAACGAATTTACCCATACCCATACAAAATACGACGTTTGATGTTGGGGTGCCAAGAAGTGTAAGTGCTTTGGTGTAAGCCATGCAACAACTCTGTTACAGCATCATGAGGAATTTTACGTCTCAAGGACCAGTTCCGTAGAAATTCTCTCACGTTAAATTCACGATTCAATATATTCAAATTAAGATTCAAGGAATTCACGTGAATAACGAATTCTTGAGGCTCCATAGGTGGAGTGATGTTTTGATTGAGTCGAATTTCATCACCACCATTAATTTGATCAGCATCCTCGCTAGGAGACAACGAATCTACGAAGTTGATAATTTGGATGTGCTCGGGGGATGAAACAGATGAAATGATACTTTGGTTGAAGAGATTTCCATCATCATTGCAGTTTTCATTGAAATGGTCGTTAGGAATGAGGTTATTCTCGATACCCACAGTTCTATTGTTCTGAATAGAATCTTTTCTTGACTGAATGTCGTGTAAATTCAAACTGATCAACGTTGAATGGAAACTATTTGCTATGCGCCTTCTTTGTTGGCGACGTGATAAACACGAGAATGCTTTACGCGGAGGACGTTGCATTGTACCAAAAATTCACTATTTCCAATGGAAATTTCTCAATGCCCATATGAATACCCGCGACTCCTTATAATTATGTCTAAATTCACCAAGATAGTGCTGATTAGAAAGACATTACCTGAACTGCGTTGTGTTTGTTTACCTCACTGATTGGCAGCCTGTTGCGTCGCCTCTGATACCAAAGAATGACTGTTAAGAAATCGAGAAAATTATTGAAACTCATAGAATTCATGGAGGACAAATATACGTACCTTCATATAATGATCAATATCGTAATAAATATCACAAAATATTTATTAATTAACTCCTTATTCACGCACTGACTGTTTGAGGTGACGTCCATGGTGTTCGAGAACGGAATGACGTGTTCTACTCGGTCTCGCCAAAACAGCCAGTCGGGAACTCACATTATTCCATACAGACTCTGCGAGTTGTCCGTTAGTATGCCGAAAAGCCAACCTCTGGCATCCAGTAGTTGACTTTAAAAGAATGTCTTGTAGAGATCTCTATTCTTACTCAAAAGTGCTCAAAAATATCTTCACACTTAGACAACCGTTAATCAACCTTTTGCTATCCGAAAGACTGAATAAAATATGTGGGTCGGTCGTCTCACGTAAGTCTATACGGACTCTGCGAGTTGTCTGTTACTATGACTTTTGGGTATACTAACAGACAACTCGCAGAGTCTGTATGGACTCACGTGAGACGACCCACATATTTTATGCAGTCTTTCGGATAGTAAAAGGTTGACTACCGGTTGTCTAAGGATGAAGATATTTTTCAGCGTTTTTGAGTAAGAATAAAGATCTTTACAGGCCATTAAAAAGTCAACTTATACTGTCCACATAGAAAATTTGAGAGTGACTGAAATGACACCGTCTAAATATCGTGTAGATATCCAATGTCCCCTTTCCGTAAATATTTAGGCAGCATCGGTTAAAGTCATCTGGACCTCACCTTTTAGGTAACTTTAATCGATTTTTGTCTCAATAGTTACGGAAAAGGGACATTGGACATCTATATGATATCTATACAGTGTAATTTCAAAAGCGCTCAAAAATATCTCCGCATTCGTACAACCGTTAATCAATCTTTTTGTATCGAAAAGATTGAATAAATTAATTGGAAGATTTGCAGTGCGACGCATATGAAAAAAAAATACAACGGAAAATCTTAAAATATCCCAAAAAATTCTGTTAGAAATTATATTAGTTTTTTGGTTATTGAATGGAAGAAAAAGTGGGAGCTTTTCTGTCCCTCTTTCTAGATAGGAATATTTAATATAAAATTGTTTATAGAAGAAATCAATCTCGGGCTTTTTTTTATACGAATTCTGCATCATAAATTCTCCAGATTTTTCTTTCATATTTTGATTTAAGATGAAAATTAATTGGGCTCCCCCATAAATAAATGATTCATATAGACACTAGTAATTGATTGTGGCAAAATTAACTTATTCCAAAGAAAATAGGAATAGAAGGACTTCTACCACTTGATCGAGAGAAACGAACACTAGGCAAAGCTATTTAGAGGCAAAATCATTAATTATCTAGTTTGAGTCGCAGTAATGATTATTTATGGACATCCTTGATTCTGTCAATTAACAGACATTAAAGTAACGATATTTAAGTTTGTCAAATAGTTAACCAAGTGGCGATTGCAAACCATCATCTGAAATAAGCATTCGAAGAGTCAACTCATTCTTGTTGACTTTAGAATGGAATAAATTTAACTCTTCCAGTCAGCTTCTCGCGGATTTCGCAGACACCTACAGAACATTCTTTGCAGACGTCCGCTAAATATCTTCTAGATAGTAACTTGACGGTAACGCAGAGGTGTTGACTTCCTGAAAAATGTTTGCAGTCGCAAGTATTCATGTTATCTTTTAGATGCCTTTTCGAAAGAGACAACTAGATAACAGTAAAGCGACATCTTCACGATGTACCGTGGACATTATTTCTATCTGGGGGCGCCTCCGTGAGAGTTTTTTGTCCAGCGGGAGTATTTGAAATTTTCAGAATGATTTCATTCATTTTAATTATATTTATAGGTCACGAAGCAAGGGAACATTTTTAAGACCAGACTCTACATAAGAAATCTTCATTAAGGTCTATGGAAACCTATGTGGACCAATGTGAATTAATAGGTACACGTTGGAAATTTAATCCATATACCGCATCTCACGAATAATAAATCATTGAACTTGATGTCTACGTACAAATGATTAAATAGCAAAATAATCACTCCTAACATAAATTGCTGATTTACGTATATGTAATCTGCAAAATGAGGAAATATGTTGGCTGTATTGTAAGCATGATCTCCACAACTACCATTTGCCGTGACGCACTTCGTCCTTACAGTACAAGGAACAACCACGTTATCTTCGAGCGCAATAAGGCAAAAATCAATGATAAATCAACATTTAAATTAACAATAAGGTTTTCCTAAATCATTAAACATCTGGATTTTAATTTAGTTTTATTTTTTCCCATACATTTTTGTCATACTCAATTCCGCTGCAGCATTTACAAGACAAATCTGTGGTCAGTGCCGCAAGCATGGTCTGTACAACTGGCATTTGCCGTCACGCACTCCATCATTGTAGTACAATAGACCTTTTCATTCTGAGAATCTAGGGGAAATATTTATTTCGTTCGACGATCTGGAAAATCTCCCGAAAAATTATGAAAAATTCTGATAATTATAAACATTCGAGATGATACACATTTGAAGCCTCTAAAATGATGATTTGTATGTAAAATCATTAAAAGTATCCGAAACTGCTAGGGGAATCAACATGGGAAAAAAGTGTCCGAAAATCTAGTGACTCTCAGAATGAAAAGGTCTATTGATCGCCACATTATCTTTGAGCCGGCAATAAGGGAAAAGTCAATCAAATAAGGTTTTTTTTCATGATACAAACACCCGATTTTGATTTTCTTCAATAAAAAATACACGTACAATACTTATGAAATATTAATTAGGATATTTTAGGTTTCTTTCCATTAAATTAAATATGTTTACACATCATCGAGAGCAGCCAGGGGGATAGCTGCCCCCTCGACAGGTACTTTGTACAGTGATGTGTACTGTCTCATGATTTGTCCATTCAGATCTTGTTCGTCAATATCGACTCTCATGTCAGGGATGATACGAGACGCGCAAACGAGGGCACATGTTCTGACTTGACATTTAAAAACTTCAATTGTCTTCTCAAAGGTAGAAACACTTGTACTTATGGTCAACCATACTCCATTATAGCTTTCAAGGGAATCTAAAGAAAAAATTGAATTCTATCATAAATATTTTCGAGTGATATGGGAAATAAATTTATTGAGAAAAAAAAACTATTGAGAAAAAAATCAGGTTTCGAAAATTTAAAATATTCTCAATTATTATTAATTTTTATGCAATAAACTGTTGAAAAACATCTTATTTCTGTGAATAACATAATAGTAATGGAATATGCATACTTTTTCGTAAATATTTCTAAATATTTCACGCAATTCCATTCATAAATTCTATGATTGCAAATGACTCAATGTTCAGAGTGTCCCCAACTTTCACGTAAGTATATTAGATTTATGAAACATATTTACATTTCCATTCATATTCCTCCAATGACTCTTGGTGAGTGGTGTTGAAAACATCAACGCCCCGTATTCCGCGAATCCTTCGAAGTGATAGGAGTCCTTGATGTGCGGTCCTTATAATTTAATTTTAAAAAAAGTATTCATGAATTGTTGTCAAGAAAATATCATAATTGAGATATTGAGGAAAAACGAAATAGAAACAAATTGTTATATCTCACAAACTACTGGACCGATTGGGCTGCAATTGAGTGTCAAAGTTGAGATAAATAATAGCTAGTATGGGCCGAAATTTCATATTTTTAACTGTAAATTTCACCGTATTTATGTTCATTTCTCTGGAAAATAATCAACCAAAACCGAATTTGATGCACATTCATAAAGACATGACGTTAAATGTAGCATTTCTCCACGTTTTATGACATTCTAACTCATTTGCAATCAAAATCAGAGGACTGCTGTTTGGGAATGGAACTGAATTGAATAGGACTTTTTCTGATTTTTTGGGATTTTTTTTGGGCAGCGTCGGGTGGAGTTTTTCTAGGCTGGAATTTTTTCTGAATGGAACGGTGAACTGGATTTTGGATTTTTGTCTGGGAGAATTGGGCTGATTTCTTGGTGAATTGGTTAGATTAGAGCACTGAATAAAGTCGAACACGAACACGAATTTTTTCTTTGTTTGCACTCAAAAGTCGTTTAATAAAAAAAATAATATAAACTATTACAAATTTGAACAACACTTCCAATTGAACACTTCAGAATGAAAAGGTCTGCTTGATTTTGAATCGAAAATACTGAATTGAATATTTTTAGTTAGCGAATTTTGACCAAGATTTAGATGTATCACTCTCGAGGTACGAACTAATATTGATTCATCGCCTTGCAACAATGGCACATTTCAGCGGTCGTGAATTCAGACGACAGTCCGAGAGATGCTGCCTCAGTACCAAAATTGGACATTGAATTCTGAACAACTGCTGAATCCAACAAAAATTTTTAAAAAATAATTTCTTCAAGCAGATCAAAATTGAGGTACGATAACGTTGTTTATTTAATACATGTAACGTTTATGTATATTGCAATGTTGTTCATTATTTTTGTTCAACTTTAATTAACAAAAACTAAATTTACCTTCAAAGTTATCCTCCGGGGGCTTATCAATTTCGACTTCTGTCGGTTGATGGGTCTTCAGCACAATCAGCGCTCTATCGTGATCAACCTGTTGCAGCCGTATCACGAAAAAAGGAGTCTCATGGCGGTTTCGAAGGGTCAGGGAGATGGTGAACCCGTCTTCGTCGCAATGGTTCGCAAAAACTATGGAGTAACGAAAAAACTTGAGATGCAAAAATTCAATCCGAAATTATGACATACTCTTTAAATTTTTAATTTTTTTTTTGGGGAGGGTGGGGCAAAGTGGAACGGTGGGGTAAAGTGGAACAGCGGGGCAAAGTGGAATGATATCTCGAAATCCAATGAGGATGACGTAAGTCTTCTCATAACTTTTTTTATAGTCCTCCGAATTCTCTTATAAGAAAGGTTTTTTCTAAAACTTTCCTCTTCCCCTTTGATTAGAAGATGTTACCCAAAAACTGCAGTCATCAAACAGTTTCTGCGAAATATCTCAGGATGTAATGGCGATAGCGAGATTTTCATCATGACCTTTTTTGTAGCTTTCAAAATTCTCTATAAGAAAGGTCCTTAGAAAAATTCTCGTATCCCCGCATATGCATAAAGGGTGTAACGTCACCCCAAATTTACCATTTTTGGGCAAAAAAAAGCGCGAAGCAGATTCCATTCTACAGTCATTTTCTGTTACTATTCCACTTTGCCCCACCCACCCCTATGTGCTAACCTACAATGGGTTATTTACAGTTTTCTATTCAATTAAATCCAAAATTCATAATTGACGAATTTCTTCAAGGATATACAAAGAAAATGTAAATGGAGTTGGAAATCTTCCACCGGTTGGAATCAAAATTTTATCATATCGCCGAAAAGAGGAGACAACTTTGTTATTTTCCTACATTTATAAAAAAAAACTGAACACGTGAACATTTATAATTTAATATTGCCTTTCTAATAGCGTCTTTTTACCTCTCAAAATACTCATATTTTTTCATTACATGTGAACAAAAATATATATATTCTGTCTCAAATAAACATTTGATGATGAATGGCAATAGAAAAAAAAATTTCTGAATCGAAGTAATTATTAATTGTATCATAATATTCGTAAAATCACATTTTTTGGCTTGAAGCCTAGGAAAAAAAAGTCCAGAACATTCAAAGTTCAAAAATTCAAAAGCCCAATTTCAAACGTTCGAGAACTCAAGAATTGAAAAAAACATTAATCGATAATTAAATAGTTGAAAACTCGAAACAAAGAAATTTAAAACTCAAAACAAACAATGCAAGGAAAATTGATTAATTAAAAATTTTTTCTCTATATTTTCATTCTTTATGGATACAGAATCTAATTAAGGGTACCATTTAACCCCCCTGGTCCGTTTTGCCCCACCCTGCCTCATATTAAAAAATAGTATAATGGGTACTTACGGAAATACTTTTCTTCTCTGGTTACCCCATGACCACTCCACTTGATCACTCCCGAGAATGCACACCTTCCATAAAATCTCACTTCATAGAAGTATTGGTCCTCAATGAGGCTCACTCGGTTGACCATTTCTAATTCCATACTGGCAAATTCCAATCAATTGGATTTAGAATAATCGATCGATTCAAGTAAATCCAGTGACGGTGGGGGACTTGTTGGTGCGTGTCTGAAATGGCAGAGGTGCAAGCTGCTGAAACGCACGTCTTCATAGGCATTTGCCTTACCAGCGTCTACATCAGTTATTGTCGTCCTCAATCGGCCCGTGCCAAAACGTAAACAAAGTTCTCCCCCTCTGACCGAATTACAGGTCTCTTGTCGCCGAATCGACCCTTCGTTATCATTATTTTAGTCGCTTTGAGGTGTACAACGTGACCGATCTGTACGGCTTTCATATTTAGTGACGCGTTGGAACCTTATTGTCCACTGAATTTTTCTTCATGTTTTGTACGTAACGGCTTTACGGAAAAAAACTCCTGGGTGCTACGGAAGCATCATTATAATGTAAGTAATTTCAGCATAAATTGTAAAAGTGAAATAATAATTCTAAGATGACATCCGACCCTTCGTTACCATTATTTCAGTTGCTTTGAGGTGTACAACATGACCGCTCTGTACGGCTTTCATATTTAGTGACGCGTTAGAGCGTTATTGTCCACCGGATTTTTCTTCATCTTTTCAAATAACGGCTTTACGGAAAAAAAACTCCTGTGTGGTACGGAAGTATCATCAAAATGTAAGTAATTTCAGCATACATTGTAAAAGTGACATAATAATTCTAAGATAACAAGATAGGTCGTCAAGAAAATAATTTTAGAGAATTGCATATTTATGGGAAACAATAATGTATGAAATTCCCGTAAGTAATACCGCAAAAGCTTCAAAATTATCAGGTATTTCCCAATAGATTCGCAAACGAATGAAGGACTCCAGTTTTTCAGGTTAAAAAAGTTACGAGTGCACGAGTGATTTTTCCTGAAAAACTAGACGATTTCGTTAGTATGCAACGAACCTTCAGGGAGATACCTGATTAATTTTGAAGCACAAGTGGTATCCGGAGGGTAATTTCCCAATCCAAATGTCGAAAAATGAAACAAAGTCTATCTGATAGTTCCAACAAGGGGTTCACTGGGCACGGAATCTTTTGTTTCTCATAATTATAGTCAACATGACAAATTACCAGTTGAATTATTGGAAATTAGCAGCTGAATACCGTGTTGACTATATAAAAGGTAGACGAATAGTCCAATTCTATTGGCTGCCATTTGGATGGGGAAAATTCCCAGGACAATTCATAACAAAGCTGTATCAAATACGTGCAGCTCCAGTGGTTTATTTAGAGACGGCGAATATGAATTATTTCTTTTGACTACGCCAGGCTCGGCGTTACCATATAAAACTAACCATGAGTTTACACCGCAGAGAGATAAAGTTTTTTTGATCACTCACAGCAGCGATAAAAGTCGTTTCAATCGAATCGTTTATTCAATATGATCACGTCGGGGTTCCTTTGGTGATGGAGTACCGAGATATCTGGGATGAATTCGATGCTATGTTGCTCGCGGAATTCAATTTTTTTGATGGAAATAAAGAATTATAAATTTAAAATTTGTAATTCTAGCACAAGCAAGGATAATGAGCTATTGTTATAATGCAATCGGTGTCATTCAAACTCGCTAATACTTAGTAATTAGTTAATACCTTGGCACGCGAATGAGACGGAAGAAATTTGGTAATAACTTTTTTTGTGGATCTCATTTTGCTCTATGAATAATAATTGTAGAGAAATTCTTTTCTTTTCTTGATATAATCAGATATTTAAATAAACAAGGATACATAAATTCTACAGAGGTACATAAATTTTTTCTTCTTATTTCAAATGTAGATTTCAGTGATGGAGCAGCATGAAGGTATTTCCTTCATCAGAGACACCAATGGATTATTGATAACATATCCACCATCATTCCCCGGATTCGAGTTCCAGAGGTTTGTGGAACAATTTGAGGGGTTGGCGGACGTAAAATCCATCGGGGCTTTCAAAATTGTTTCTCCAGCGGGGTTCCAATCGCTATCACACTACGCAGTATTGAAGGATCTGGGACATGATATGCCTTATTCAAGACGCCAAGTTGTTGCCTTCAATGGAAAATCTTTCGCAACCTTGGAAGTACCTGTGGAAGTCCACATAAAAGGAAAATCGTCAGGAAAGTCGAAAAGTTCAAAGAGGCAGACACGTGCAACTCCTGCGGAACTGCGAGACTACGATGGATCCGACGAACCGAAAGTAACATTCGGAGAATTTTACAAAATTGTGGAGAAACGAAACGACACGACCATCACTGAAAGCGAATTCTGGGAGAATCTGACCGAAGGGAGCCCATTTTATGCTACTGGGGAGGGTAGCCTGTTCGAAGATAATGGGTTTTTCATCCCATTGAATAATTTGAATTCAACATTGCAAAAATGTGCTTCGGTGTACGGGGAATATTCCGGGATTACCACCAGCTGGAATTACGTGGGAACAGCGGGCAGCCACTTCCCTATACACTGCGAAGATTCGTTGTTCGCCTCGGTGAATTATTTGCACTATGGAAAAAGGAAAATATGGTACATAATCCCACCGAGTGAAGGTTTCAAACTGGAGAATCTTGCTGGAGAACTGTATCCCGACGAATCAAGCGAATGTCCCCAATTTCTCCAACACAAGACGAGCCTCATTCCGCCCTCCGTGCTGACTGCCAACAACATTACATTTACAAGAATTATTCAGAATGAACATGAGTATTTGGTCGTGCTCCCTTTCGCCTATTATCAAGGATACAACGAAGGGATAAACGTGAGCGAGGCTGTAAATTTTGTAAGTGAAGGGTGGATGGATGATTACATTGGTTGTTTCCAACCTTGTGTGTGTCCTGAAGCCAAGGGAGTCAGAATCCCGTGCGACATGTTTTTCTCCATCAAAAATGATAAAAAATATCAGCAACTGTGCGGCAGGATGTACAAGACCTTCATGACAAGACACACACACCAGGACAACCGCAACAGTGTCATCAGCGCACAGAAGTCATCCACCACACCCCGCATCTTACCACCTACTCTTATTGCTGGTGCTGTGAGTGATTTTAAACGCAATGAGCAGAGCGTTGAAGCCGCTACCTGCGGACGAAGAGCGAATCTTTGTCCGTATTGTAAAACATCAACAATTCATTTGAAGAGGCATGTTATTAGCGGTCACAAGAACAAGATACTTGTCACTGATCTTATTGCCGCCGAAAAACGAGGTGACAAAGAGGATTCAAAACGTTTAGTTAAAACCGTTAAAGGACGCGGATTATTGTTGTACAACAATTGTCGTGATGTCAATCCAACTGGTAAATTTGTCCCCTCACGTCGATCGCGAACGGTGCAGAGAAATGCCGATGAATATATTACATGTGTAAAATGCATGTATAATGGGGTGAAAGACTATAAATGTCACAAATGCTACAACGAGGCAGACATCTACAAGAACACATCAGTTCGCGAAAGAACGCAATTTTCGCAAATACTGTCGAACCAGTTTAATGAACATTTTAGTGATGAGGCTAGGAAATTCCTTGTTACGAGGAAACAAGACGACATATGGGAGATTTTAATAGCTGATGACATTATCGCAGTGTTCGTCAATGATTGCCTGAATAATAAACTAGCCGATCGATATACGAGGCAGTATGCTCGCGTATTAGCTACTTATGTTCATGCTGCCCAAGGGGAGGAACCACGAATAAAACAAGTGAGAGATCTTCTAAACGAAGAACATCAGCATCTTCTCTCTCGATATTTGACAAATGATGCAATTCCTCTTAACGACAGGACCTTCATGAAAACTGTCCTGAAGAAAACCACTAAGTTGTTCAGCAATACTTCAGTTAGACAGCAAGTTAGTATCACCGATGAAAACCTGCGTTTCTTGCGTTTAATTTCGGGGTGTTGAAGCCTTTCAATCCTTTCAAATTTAATATAGAGAATACGTGGCGGTTAAGTGATCTCAAATTCTAATTATTGAAGAAAAATCCTATTTTTTGTAAGCACAGGAAATATCCTAGA
The DNA here is from genome assembly GCF_001412515.2 of Diachasma alloeum. Classification (NCBI taxonomy): domain Eukaryota; kingdom Metazoa; phylum Arthropoda; class Insecta; order Hymenoptera; family Braconidae; genus Diachasma; species Diachasma alloeum. The sequence goes on from NW_021680983.1 coordinate 120,885, forward strand.
TATTTAATAATTATGATATGTGAAAAAAATGGTTCATTGTATTTAGTAATAATGAAATACTTTGTCCTGTCGTTCTGCCACTCATTGGAGGAGGACATTTTCAATGTGAACAGCTAAATTCAATTATATTTCCGGTGAAAAAGCTTCAACCCGCTGTAACGTTTGTTCACTGCATTGCTTCGAAATAAATATAATTATCATCTCACGACATAATAAAATCGTAAATTCAGCTAAATTAATAACGACAAAAATGTCAGACAAAATATTAGCTTTCCCGAGGCCGTACATGTAATAAGGACGAAATTTTCACGCTGAATCCAACGGCGCTATCCAAATTCCTCTACTACGTCAAGTTTCTGAGAAATACAAAAAATAAAGTCGAAAATTGGCCCAAAAGAGCATTTGTAGGAAAAAAATTAAAAATGAAAATAAAGTGAATTTGCTTCGAGAAAAATTATACAAAAACAAAAAACATTGATCTTTTAGCCGGGGGGAGTTTCCTCTCATTATGCAAGTAATTTCATGGAAAAAAATCCCAAAATATGATCATATTTATCATATTTTGAGAGGAATGACGATTGACCTGAAGTTATTCGGAGAATCTTCTAACCCATCTCAATTCAATGTTGTTACTTTGCATGACATCATCATCCATTTAGAACATGAATCTTGATTTCAAGAAATTATGTGGAGCAAATACAGAGTAACATCAGAAGAATTAATGACATGGGCACACATGATACTATCAGGATATTCTTATAAAATGCATCGCCCTTCATTAGCATTTACTCTTTCCAGCCTGCAAAATTCAAACTCGATAAAAATTCAGAAAATTTCTCGTCTTTCGCCTGCTCAAAAAGATCATGAATGTTGGAGTTTTATCATTTTTCCCCACATCAATAGGATTCAATGCCGATTTACTAAACATTACCACTGCACCATCCATAAATTTTAATTTTTCTTCTACACGTATGAAAAATTTGTATAGCAAAACCTAGCCATTTCGCTCAACAATTCTATTGGATTTCTATTGAACTTTCGATTAGGTTTGGCCGATTCTATTGAAGTCTTCAGTAGAAAATATTCTATAAAACTTATTCTATAGAAAAATTTTCTACAGGATCTCCTCGGCTCAAGTTTTCTAAGTTTTCTTGTTTGATTTTCTTGAAAAGAAGAAAAGAAAAATAGAATTTAAAAAACTTAGGAAACTCGAGCTGAGGAAACTCTATAGAAAATATCCCAATAGAATAGGTTGTATAGCAAAATTGAATTGTATCGACTTTATAATTTCCATTAACCATTTCAATAGCATCAGCCAAAACTCATAAAAGAATCGATAGAAATTTAATAGAATTGTCTAGCGAAATCTCTACGTTTTTGCTCTGAAATTTTTTAGTGCGTGGATTTCTCTTTTATTCGGAGATATTTCTCGACAAGGCAATTTCGTCCTACCCCAGAACGAAATTACCGCAAACCGATTGACCTCTGGGAGGATCATGAACAAAAGAATGTTCAGGATGAAGTTGTTAATACCAGAAAATTTGTCAATAGTCTCGGTCGGTTTCTCTAATGGAAAATCATGTCGAGAAAATGTAAGAATTCAGTCGATTCTTTTTGCTACGTATGTGCAAAATTCACGCCAGCGTTGCAACAGAAGAATTTCACAACGAGGTTGAAGGAAGCCTATAAAAAGGTTTTCAATAGAAAAATTACAAATCTTGACAAACCATTGACTCCAAGCAAATGCTTTCAGTTCAAACAAAAAAACTGAGGGTTACATTTAATGTCCCAGCTACGTGGCATGAACAGAGCGAGCATCTTACAGATTGTTATTTCTGTTTGACGGATGTGCACGGATACTCGAGGAACAATAAATGCCACATCAAGTATCCAGATGTCCGTTCTGTTGATTCTCCTTCCTCTTGTTCAATGTTTATCCCATTTGGAAATGACGATGTGCCTCCAGTACCAACTGGAGAAGCAGAAGTTGTTGAAGAACATCCGCCACCTCCTGATATCCCTGGTGAAATTCAACCAATTTTTCCGTGATGAACAAAGTCTAGCATACTGTCATAACGTAAATGGCTTGATGAAGAGCCTAGGAGTCGAACATGACCCAGAGCATTGGCGACTCTTCATTGATGCTTTTTCCAGTAGCTTGAAAGCCGTACTCCTTCACAATGGGAATATCTACCCCTCAGTGCCCATTGGTTACTCCAGATCTTTGAAAGAAACTCATGACAACATCAAATTTCTATTGGACAAGATTGAATACAAACAACACCAATGGCGAATCTGTGCAGATCTTAAAATGGTTGCTCTCATCTTGGGGATGCAACTTGGTTACACCAAGTACTGCTGCTTTCTGTGTCAGTGGGATAGTCGTGATAGGAAGAATCACTATTCCACGGTGAACTGGGCTCCACGTCAAAGCTTCACTCCAGGTCAGCGGAATATCCTTCGAATTCCACTTGCTGAACGAGAGAAAATTTGTTTACCCCTTCTGCACATAAAACTTGGGTTGGTGAAGAATTTTGTAAAAGGGCTTCAGAAAGAGGGACCAGCATTCACCTACCTCAAGCAGCTGTTCCCGAAACTGAGTATGTCAAAAATAAAAGAGGGAGTTTTTGTGGGGCCCCAAATAGGAAAACTGATGCAGAATGATACCGATTTCGAAGAGACACTGACCGAAATCGAGAGACAAACGTGGCATTCCTTGAAGCGAGTTATCCAGGAGTTCCTCGGCAGCTAGTGTTCACCAGAATACCGGAAAATTGTTAAGGATATGTTGGAAAATTTTCGTATACTAGGCTGTAATACGTCGCTTAAAGTTCACTTTTTGCGCGATCATTTGGATTTTTTTCCGGAGAACCTTGCGGATTTCAGCGATGAGCATGGGGAACGTTTTCACCAGGACATCGCTAAGCTGGAGCGATGGTATCAAGGAAAAAATGAAATTAAAATGCTAGGAGAGTATTTTTGGAATACTATGAGCGATGACAACAGTGTACATAAGAGAAAAAGCAGTCACATTTCATTCCAAAACGCTGAAACTCGTAAAAGAAGAAAGAAAATATGAATTAATAGCTTCCATCTGAGCTTCACATTTGACCCTAAGTGTTTGGACATTTTACAATAATGTTTTGGAGAGTGTAAATAATTTCCATCATTTATTTATGAGGGAATGTTTAAAAAAATGACAATTCTATGCAAATGTCAAAAATACGTGGGTATTCTTGGAAGATCTATTTTTTTTTAATTAGTTTTTTTTGCGTATATTTTGAAATCGAATCAATGAATTGAGATTTTAAACAAATGAGATTGAATCGTTTTTATTCATCTAAAATGGCGGGGGCTCTTCAATATTGCAAATATATATTTAGTAGGGGAAAATGTTAGAATGGATTGATCATCTTCGAGGTTCGTTCTTGGAGAAATGATCGACATAATTAATTAGGAATTCATACAGCAGAAAGACGACGTTTCAGAGAGGGTTTCCAGATCAAAAACATCCACATCATCACGACATAGAATGGAGAGGAATATCAGACTTTTATACAGGGACCATTTGGGTGGCTCAACAGAAGTATCATTCTTGTGTTGTTCCTTCATTATAAGAGTGTGCGTAACCAAAAAACGGATAGCCAGGGTGAGGAACCTGGTGCACGCACTCACACCTCAAGGGAAGAAAAGGATTTTATGAGGAATAAGCTCTCTGTTTAGCTAGTGGCAATAAAACACTTATCATTTGAGGCGTACGTTTGGCAGCGAGTGACTCCCATACTGGCACATTTTTTGCACAAAGATCGCACTTACGGCACTGATGATATACTGCCTCTGATGCGCTAGCTTTTGCGTTTGACATAAACGTTAATTGAGCGGAGTCATAATGATAATTACTAAAGTATATTTCTAATGTGGGTTAACTAATACCTACCTGATTATCCGGCTGGTGGACAATTTTTTTTATTGGCTTTTTTATTATATAATTTTACATTTTATTTTATGACTTTTTTCTGTGAAAATGAGAAATTCAATCATGAAAGCTATATAAGACGCACATTTTTGCTTTTTTTTTTTTTTAAGCAGAGCGTAATTCTAGGAGGAAAGAAGGAGAAGTGTTCAAGTGTTAATTCGTCAGAGGATTGCGAAGCTCCAAAAAAAATTATGACGAACATTTGGCGATTTTCCGTACATTAGGGTATGGGCCATTCCGCCAAATATCGTAAGCAAATCCGGCCTTAAAATTTTCAATACTTTTTTGCTCGTTTCTTCGTACTCCTTACGCGTAGAAAAGAAGATTTCTCGACTGGGAGAGGTCTCGCACTTCAACTGTTGGGGCTCCGCAAGCTCAAACGATTTTCACTCGAAATTGTTCAATCGAACTAAGCGTGATATAATTGGTTCAGAAAAAAAAATCAAAACATAGTTTTTGATTGGAAATTTTCTGAATTTTCCAAAAATGATGTCAATTCTTCCCTCCCCCCCCTCCTTCATGGCGAAAATGGAAAAAGAAAACTGAAAAAGTCGACTTCGGCAGCTTCACCACTTTTTTTTCGAAATTTAATTTTGTTTTCAAAAAATTCAGAAAATTTCCGATGGAAATCGTATTTAAGCAGTGTTCGCTCTCATGATGCTGAGTTAATAAAAAATAACGACTAAAAAATGAATTGTTGAAAGACAATGATATTATGGAGAGAGCATAATATTTTCATGAAAAATGACAATATTACAGAACAATAACGACATTTTTCCATGAAAATATCGTTGTTTTTTATAATATTATCATTTTTCGGGAATTCATGTTTTTGTTTGTTATTTTTCATTAATTCAGCATCATAAGAGTGAACACTACTCAACTACGATTTAAATCGGAAATTTCCTGAATTTTTCGAAAAAAAAAAACAAATTCCGAGAAAAAGTGGGGAAGTTGCCAAAATCGACGTTCTAAGTTTCCTTTTTCGATTTTCGCTATGAAGGAGGGGTGGGAGGAAAAATTTGACATCATTTTCTGAATATTCAGAAAATTTACGATCAAAACCTATGTTTCGATTTATTTTTCTGAGCATATTTTACCATGTTTAGTTCGATTGAATAATTTTGAGGGAAAATCGTCTAAGCCTGCGAAGCCCCATCAATTGAAGTGCGGGAGCTCTCCTAGTCGAGATCTATATTTCCACACATAAGGAGTACAAAAAAACGAAAAAAAATTATCGAAAATTTTAAGGCCAGATTTGCATACGATATTTGGTGGAATGGCCCACATATATTTCAAAAACTCAGCCTCCAACTAAGTATTCTTGCATGTTTTTCCATATCTCTAATCCGTTAATGGTTTCCTTGTAAAACGTATAACAAAAATGTCATAGTTGAATATCATTCGTACCTAATTTCGCAATTGGGGACGCGAGATAAGAATGCGATACCTGGTGAGGCGTGCGGCAATTAAAAAATATGGCGGAAAAGAGGGCTTCAAGTCACGTGGATATGCATGTGCGAAGTGACTGCTGTTTGTTGTTTTGTTGCTCCAATTTTTATATTTATTTCATTTCATCAAATATTAGCTATTAAATATCGAACAAATGGAGGAAACAAAGAATATTAATACGACGAGTAGTGCCAAGAAAAAAGTATTTAAGACCTGTCCCCTTACCACGTTACATTTGTTTTGAAAATATGCACCATCAACTATAGATTAGAGGGCTAAGCCACCATATTGAGGTGATTCCAGCGCCGCCATCGGTATTTCGCGTCCCCAATATGATAAGTTGAAAAATGTAACTCTAGGTCATTATTGATAATTGTTAACTTACGTTTTTGAAATGTTAAATTGGGGAGAAACTTTGGAAAAATTGTTCTAAAGTGTTGCGTACGCTGAAAACTGCCTGAAGGTAAGTAAACTTATAAATTATTATATATTAATATAACTAATGTGATGGAGATTCGTGATATTTGTGATCGGGTACGTATAAGATATCGAGATTTGTTCTGAGAAACTTGACGTCATCACCGACGATCGGCGAGACGCCTACACACGTAGCTTCATCCCGTCATTCGACGCTGATCGCTCGTAACCCTCCGAACGTACAACCCGTGCCGGTACCAGTGATTTTAATTGAAAAGTTATCCGTCGTATTTAAATCCTTCTTTTTTGAACTGTTCACAATTGTCAACAAATGTTTGCGTATCACTGCAACATCGCTTATCACTCAACCTTCATACAGGTTGAAAAATATCCATCGAATCTCAGGTAAGTTCTAATTTTGTTAATAGTAGAACAGTTTAAAATTCCAAATCTCTTTTTTTTGTCGTTTTTCAAGACTGTTCAGCAATTAGTGGAGGACGGGGCAAAATGGACAAAATGAGTTACATGCACTGGGGGTGGGAGGGGGTGGCGGAGGCCCATCGCGTAAAAGGGAACCATGGGTAGAAAGTAATCCCGTTTGAGTTCTAAATTAGAATCAGTTTTGAATTTTATTATGATCTCTTGAGAATTAGCAGTACATTTTTGTAGAAATATTGATCACAATTTGGTTTCGATGAAATTTTTTATTGATTTCATCATTGAAAATTCAGATTTCCTGGACAGGTCAACGGTATTTCAATTGCGCCAGTTCAAATATTTGATCCCGCTTCGCGGGAGAGAACTCTGACTTTACGCCTACGCCGAGACGGAAAATCGCGTTCTAACCACGGGAAGTAAAATAAAGGGTGTCCGCACTTTTTTCCTTTGGAAAAAATCTTTTGGAAAAAATCTCTCGGAAAAATACTTTTTTCTCAAAATTACTTGTGAACAAATTTTTTCCGGAAAAAACTATTGAGAAAAAAAATTTTCCGGAAAAAATTATTTGGCAAATTTTTTTTTTGAAATAATTTTCCGGTATTAATTTTTTTGGGAAAAAATAACTTTTTTAGGGAAATAATAACTTATCCAGTCACATTTGATTGTAATTCTTTCTTTTTTTATTGCGGAAAATAATAATTGTTGATAATTGTAAATATTATAATAGTCAAAAAAATATTAATGTATTAATTATTAATAAGTGGGGGAAATTAATCTCCAGTCGATTGTCGCTATCCCTTCCAACGTCAATTTTACTATCGCACCATTCAATACATTTCCAGCTAGAATCTACAGCCAAAATATGCCCATTAAGTCTAAAATTTCCCTGAACTTCTGTCAAAATTATTTTCTGTACATTTTTTATGTAAAAAATGGATTCTATTTTTTTTTCTGACATTTTTTCCAAGGAAGTAAAAAAAAAGGAATTAAATTCCGGGAAAAAAATTTTCCCAAGTAATTTTTTCCGAAACAAAAAATTCCTAAGTAATTTTTTTCGGGAAAAGAAATTTCCCAAGTAATTTTTTCCGGAAAAAAATAATTGCGGGAAATTTTTTCCGGAAGTTTTTTTCCTTAGGGAATAAGTGCGGGAACCATTGCCATGCAATGATAATGTTGATAGGGCAATATGTATTAACGATGATAATATTTGTGAAATACCTGCAACACTTCCGTGTGCTGAAGGTAATAACGGTAATGAGAATGATGAAACATCGCAGATCGTAGATGATGAGTGCGCAGTTTCAATTGAATGGACTCAGTTTTTTTTTAAATTGGAAACCCTCTTCAGAATTCCATTATCAACCGTCCAAAACATTGCATCCCAAATGTTCACTTTATGCGATGATAACAAGCAGAGAATAAAGAAGCAGCTACTTTTCTTATTTCACGACCAAAGTATAGTTTTCCAATGAAAGCCTGTAATAGTTCCCTAGACACAATTTCCATACGTCGAACCCCAACAGATTAAATGTTATGAAGGTCATAATCGTGATAAATACTTTCATTAGGTTCCTATTGAGAAGACATCGATAAATTCATTGGGTAGCAAATCGTGGGGTACCCATTGGGATGACACCGTTGAAAATACAGATAATAACGTACTTAGTGATTTTACAGACGGTCTGGTATATAAAAATAATAAATTTTTTCAAGAAAATCCCGATGCCCTTTGCTTGATTCTCTACCAAGATAGTTTTGAGGTATCGAAGCCTTTGGGATCAGCTAAAACTAAACATAAAATACTGGCCGTCTACTTATTAATAGAGAATTTACCAGCCCATCTAAGGTCGCACATAAATTGCATCCAATTAGTTGCTCTTTGTAAAGAAGTTAATTTCCAACATGATATGGTATACGGAAAGATAATTGCTGATTTGAAAACAATAGAAGAGTACGGAATTACGTTGTCATCCGGGAAAGTGGTGAAGGGTACTCTAGTCTTTATCGCGGGCGATAATCTCGGTAGTCACAGTCTTGGAGGATTTACGGAAAATTTCAGTACAGCCCCTTATTTCTGTCGTTATTGTTTGGTGACACGCGGAGAGTACTTTGGCGAAAATGGAGAAACCAAAAATTATGCGGCTAGAACTCCTGAAATGTATGATGAAGTATTTAGAAAGCTTGAAACTATGCAAAAGAATGATGCTATGGAAATTGATCATATTGAAGACATGGATAATGGTACGTTCGATGCAAATGGCATCAAATTCAATTCAGCATTCAATAGCTTACAGTTTTATCGCGTGTGTAATCCAGGTTTACCTCCCTGTCTTGCTCATGATCTGTTCGAATGTTTGATTACGTACGATGTGAGAATATTCTTGGATGTTCTCGTTAAAAAATATAAATGTTTAACTTATGTGAAATTGAACGACAGAATAGAATCATTTCCATACTCCACTGAAGATCGCAGAGATAAACCTTGTAAAGTATCTCAAAATTCCAAAAAGATCACTGGTGCTGCTTGGCAATTGTGGACATTTTTGAAATTGTTACCTCTGTTCATCAGCGACAAAATCACAGATGTTGAGAACGAAATGTGGCGTAGTATAATATTATCAACTGAAATAATAGAGATAATAATAGCCCCTGAAATACACAAGTCTTTCCTTGGATATTTGCACCAATTGATTAGTGAGTACATTTTTTTGCGAAAGAAAGTGGGTCAATGATTTCGTCCAAAGCATCATTATTTGCAGCATTACCCAAGCCTAATCTTACAATTTGGACCGCTGATAAAATCGTGGACGCTTCGTTTCAAAAGCAAACATTCCTTCTTTAAAAATGTAATTCGCAGCACTAAGAACTTCAGTAATCTAACAAAAACAGCTGCGGTCAAGTACGAAATGTATCAAAGCTATTTACGTATGGGTGGAGATCTCCGAAATGTCGTTACCCCCTGCAATAGCGAACTTTTTAATGTTAATCATTAAAATGAAAAAATTAGGGATGTTGTTATTAGCAAACAATGGTCCTCTAAACTCCAACAATGCTCTCGTATCATTGTAAAAGGTATTTTTTATGGAAAGGGAAATGCTGTGTTCATATCACAGACTTCTTATGAGTATAAAATTGAGATCGGTCGCATAATTATCGTCTTGCATGACGATGAGAGAAATGAAATACATTTTATTGTGGAAGTTTTAGAGAATCGTTTTTTGCCATAATTGCGTAGTTATCAGCTGGGGAAATGCCTGAGATATGCATGCATTAAATTTGATGAGCTCTGTAGCAGCGAAAAATTAACTATTTATAATACTGGATCTTTCTTGTACGTTAAACCAAATTATGCCCTTGTTAAAAAAGCATTTAACTCAAATTCAAAAAATTTTGCTGAACGAATTTCAGAACGAAAACATAAGAAAAAACAGGAAGATTGTCATATATTGAGGACTCTACAAGTGATTGATTCTTGAGTACTCCGCAGTGGAATTAACATTAATATCACAACGAACTTTCACCACCTACACCCGTCACGTTGATCCTGCAGGTTACTGCAATCGTAAATAGCACGATGGGATTATTCAAAGTCGTTCCACATGATGAATCACGAAGGATCTTCATCAGAGCAGAAACAATCGCTGAAGCAATTACCAGTGCTAAAGAGAAATTACAGTTAACGGGCGAAAAGTACCAGGTAAAAATTATTTCAAATGACATTCGGTATTGCATTTATTCAGAAAATGACGGCATTGTCTATCGCTGTGATATCCATATCATCACATTCAATTGTAACTTACTTTGATTATTTAATGATTGAAAAGTTCAAATGTAGTATTTATGTTTTTGCAATTGAATATTCGTGTAATAACTGAAAATTTTTTTCTTGTAATAACTGAAACGCTAAATGTTGCACTTCTGTTCCTCGAAATTCTTGAGGTTTAATTGAGACATAATCATGATATCCCTGGAATTCAGCGATGAGAAGTATATTTGTTATGCATGAATAATATTCTTTACATGGTGTGACCTTTTCCTAATTTCAATTAAATTAATCCCTGGAATGATGAGAGGGTAATTGAAAAAAGAGGGCAAATAAGGGGTTAAGTTTAAATCATGAAATATATTCTCTGAACTTTACAATTAATAGATCGTCAGAACACGTCAAAAAGGCCTTTACTTGAGATCTAGGGGAGTGGGGGAGGCCAGGCAACTTTTGTACACATAAAAAGGGGATGACTCTGATGCAGATAAAAGGGGAGAAGCTAGTCGTGTCGAGGGAATGCAACTAAATATCCAAATAATAACTAAAGGGGAAAAAACAAGAGAGTATAGGCTCACCATTGGGGGGGAATGGAAAGAAATATTGTTTCAGGCGAGGGGGAAATGAGGGGGACAACTCGTACTCACGACTTCCAGGTGTGGTCTGGACTTCCAAAAACTAATCCTGGTCCTTCCGCAACTTCTCATCTCTGACTCCAGGGGCACAGTATCTAGAGCCGGGATGAGCTCGGGCACCAAAAATCCTCTTTTCACCAACACAACGGTCCAATGTACAGACTTCGGGGTATTTGCACTTTCTCGTCGCCTAACTTGGAGCGCACGTGGCAGTGTCCAGGACAGCGGTTACACGAGTGCCGCTTCTTCTCTCTTCCGTCTTTTCCTTCGTCTCGTTCGTGAGGATTCGCGAATAGTCGAGATCCTTCTGGTCATCTTCGTGGGTGATCGGGGCCAATCATGGTGGGTAGATTGTGTCCACAGTCACCATCCAGGGATGTGTCGATGGGGATTATCGAGGGCGGTGGGTTGTCTGGACCTATGTATGGGTGGTTTTGGGGGGCAACAGCTCCTTCGGTTGATCAAATAGAGCCGGAACTGTTGTCTTCCTTCGGCGGCTGTCGTCGTAGACTCCAGGGGCGAGGGTAGAGGGGTAATGCGGGGAAAATCGAGGGAAGGGGTATCCAACGGTGGCGGGATTTTACTATTTAGGGGGCAGTGTGTAGTTGGGCAAAAATGTGTGTAAAAATAATAGAAAAATAAATAAATATGCCTCGTCACAAAGTCAAAAGTCACCAAACCTATCCCAAGCTATTTCCGAAAGNTTTGGGGGGGGGGGCAACGGCTCCTTCAGCTGATCAAGTAGGGCCGGAACTGTTGCCTTCCTTCGGCTGCCGTCGTTGCTGAGTCCAGGGGCGATGGCGGAGGGGCAAAGGGGGAGGGGATAACTAGGGGAAAGGTACCCAACGGCGGCGGGATTTATGTTTTAGGGGGCAGTGTGTGTTGGGAAAAAATATGTATAAAAATAATAAAAAATAAATGAATATGCCTCGTCACAATGGAAACAGTAATTCTCCCCAAAATATTTACTCTCATTGCATGGACCTACTGCCCTCCATCGAAGTTTTCATCTTATTTATCATTCTGATGAATATCATCATATCCCAATCGCTCAGATAGTCCGACCCCTCCTCATATAACACATTAAATTTTATCGCCCGGATATTTGGTCTTACGGGTAACATTCATCACCTTTAGTGACGACATCTCTGGTCCACGAATGTTTCCCCTACTATTTTCATCGAATGCAACCTAGTGAGAATGACATTGAAATTGTTCAAGCTGTATCATCATGTAATATTTTCTGTGAAAAATTTAATATAAAGTTAAATATTTTCGTTAACATAGTTGGTCTTACAAGAGGATGGCACAGAAATCGATAACGATGGAGTATTGCTCGAGATGGCTAATAATTCAGCTATAACGTTAACACTTATGGTATTGCCTGATGCAGTTAAGTACGCGACTGGACTGGTTCAGCCCTCGACATCAGGTGAGACAAACTATGATGGATGACAATCAATTAATTAATCAATATCGTAGAAAAATGCTGCAAAAAAAAAATAAGTAGATTTGCTATACTTGTGTATGAAAAATGAGATCACTCCAGTAATAATCAGAAGAATCAGATGTTTTTATTATCATGTTATATTGTCTATAGGCGTCACAGCAGCGGTTGCTTCATCACCGACCGTTCAATCTCAACCAGCACGGGAAGATGACCGAAACTTGTGGGATACTTTTTCACCAGCTCTGTTAGAGGTTGCGAAAGAGAAGAGGCGCGCAACAGATGACCAACGCAGAGATGTCGCGAAGAGTATATGTAATTACATGTTTGACATACTTGGAGACACCTCAAGGGGTACAGCCGTAGTGATCGCTAAAACCATCTGTTCAAAGTATCCGGACACTTTTGCCGATTTAATTGATAAAATAAATCTTGGGGCTGGCTGGGAATCATTGTCTGCACATATTTACACCGCAATTAATTATCGAAAGGCGAAAGAGCGTACCAAGAGACCACGGGCCCTAGGTGCGTTATATTCAGATAACGACGATGACGATGAAAACGCAAGACCCTTGCCTCAAACAACGCCACGTAAACAGGATGAGTATGGATGTGTGGATTACCAGCCACTACTTCCAGAAGGAGAAACCCCTTCATCCCAAGAAACTAAACGCAAACGATTAATCACGCTTTATCAAACTTCACCTGATATTTTCGAAGGCGAAGTCAAACAACTGATGAATGATACCTATCCGACACAACGTGGTGTGATAAATGATTGCAGCAGGGGAAGTGGTCTCACTCAATCTGTGTTCCAAAAATGGCCATTTTTGAATAATGACAAAGTACTGGTAGCACATGCTCAACAGTTGTTGGGGATCGAGGTTAATGAAATTTGGCGTCGTAATCTCCGAAAAGTTACCAAGATTCGCAATTTCTTTAAATATGAATACGTGACTAAAATATTTATCGCCAAGAAGAAAGGTATTGAATTACCAGATCCATTTGTGAAGAATACCATAAAAGAGGAAAAACGGCAATCCCAAAATGATACACGGAGTGAACTTTCACTTACACTTGTCATTTTCCCATTGATAGTGTACTACTTCGAGGAAGATCGAGATTTTTTATTCATCATTGTGGAGGTAGATAGTAACAAATTTATCATATCAGCAATTTCACCAAATCCGTATATGAAATATTGCCTCTAGAATTTTGAAATTCTGTTTTGTTTTTTATCGAAAAGTACCTGCATGAACAAGAGAAATAAGCGCAATTTTTGCTCCCCAAAAACGAAAAAACGAACTCCAATATCTCCGTCAATAATTAAGTAGCGGAGCTCCGGTTATGCTCATTTCCCTTGTTTTTGCATGTACTTTCCAATAAAAAAAAGGATCGCTCATATCGTAATGTTCATGTCAAATCGTGCTAACATAATTGATTAGAATCATATTTTTTACACTTGCAGAATACACTGACTATAGAGGAAATAATTGGTAAAGTACCAAATGCAGCCCCTACGCTCATCATACGAGGTATCGTTTCCATACTTTCTACTGCTGAAGAATTTATTCGCATAATCCAATTCTATATGCATCTCACATTAAAATGAAAATTTTAATAACAATTCCATGGGGTAATTGGGGTCTCTATTTTCATGTTAAGAAATAATTATTCTTCTCAAGGAATAAATGTACTCACAGTAAAGAAGACTATTTTTGAGTCTTTGTGAGAGTCATGATTAAAGTGTTATTCTCCGGTTAATGATTAAATTCTCAAGTTGTACACGATCGATTACTTGTACATTTTCCGACATTTTCGAAAAACTAATAAGGAAGGTCATTAAGCCGTCACCTGCATCTCGGAACATTTTTTAGTATTCCGTATTTGTCAATCATATTCCGAAATTAGCATTTATGAAAATCCTTCGCTATGAAATAATAGTATGTGATAGGGACGTCTTTGAGCTCGTCGTTAGCGTGCTGGCCCTATAAACCAAAGCGTCCCAGTAGCGCAGGTTCGAGTCCCGGTGATGAAAGATTTTTTCATCGCCGGAAAACGAACCCAGTGCATGTGGAGTTAGTTATGTGGAGTTAGATATAAGTTAGCTTAGAGGCAAGTGCGGGTAGGGAATTAGGCTGGGGTACCGCGTAGGTACTGGGACGGGTAGGTAAAAGACCACAACGGTCATACCATCTGGCACCACCCAATTTTAATAGTATGTGATGATGAATATAGAATTTGTCAATCAAAATACGTCAAATCTCTCTCCTGCCAAATATTTTATACAATTTCAATCTGGAATCATCGTACGCTGTAACAACCTTGAAATAGCACATGATTATATTTTTAATTAAGAACAGTCATGACTGTCCAGTTTTCTGATAAATACTTTTGGAGATTAGATTCTTAGTGCTCAAGTTATTGTGGTGTGGTTATGAACATACAATTAAATTAATTTTGTCCATTTTTTCGGTGAATAAATTTCTCATAATCCTTTAATGAATAGAGATGAATTAAAATGATGATGGTAAAATGATGATGGGAGAGTATCGTGAAGTTCAACAATTTCAGATTTTGCCATCCATTTATCAGAAATAGTGCATTATGCCATTCGGCTCTGGTTATAAAATTACACTCGTAACAAAATACTTCAATTGCCATGTGACATGATATTGTACGTCTAGATGACCGAAAACCACGATTTAATCCAGCCGAGCAAGATTATGATCGTGGTTTGACGATTTCAGATACATAACAAAGATAACTTGGCATGTATCAGAAGACACAAGAACTAATGTTTTTTTCAATTAAATTCCAAAGAAAGGCGGAGCACAAAACAAGTTATATAACAATAACAAATATGAGCTAGGAAATAATACCTCATAATACCGCATCAGTAGCTCTCATATAATTTCAACCAAAATTTGGAAATAAATATGATCGCATTATTTATTGTGCTACTTTGTGGCTTGATTGCAGGGACTTCCCTCTACGACGAGACTGCCTCGTGTTCAGTTTTGTTGGAGAAGGCATTTGAAATAAAAGTGGGAAATATCCTCGACGGTTTCCTGCTGACTTTCCTATGTTACTTTATTTTTGGGTGCAAGTATCCAAAGGAATTGCAATGTACGCTGGAGTTCATTCAAAGGTGAATTTCCTTGACATTTTCTATATACATATATTAATATGAGGGTATTAGACACATTATTGGATCCATTTGAGAGTCCGTGTGCAAAATATCTGCAACTTCATAGATATACTCTTAATTAGATACCTGTTTGCTAAGAATTAGATATGAAGAGATTCATGAAACAATTAGGTATTAGTGGCGGGTGACCCATCATGGAAAAACAATTGTGAGCAAATATGACAGACCAAGAAATGAATCGGTCGGAGAATTCATCATTCATACCAGATTATCTGTTAGAAACGTGGTAATGATACGGAATAACTAATTATTCATTCATAATTGATTCATAATTGAAAAAAAAAATTCTAAGAGAATTAAAATTTAGAGAAAAAATTTCCGCTTCACCCACTCGGGAATCGAACCCGGGTCTCCCAGATACGCGCCGGGCACTCTTATCGACTAAGCTACCGGGAACCACAGAAATTCACTCTCAAATTCCCTATGAAAATTCAATGAAAGTTTCATTTTGTATGAATATTGAATTGCCAAGTAACCCCAGTCAGGATTACCGGCTTATAAATTCATTTCTTTAGCCTAGTGAAACTAAATTTTTTCTTCGTAAATAAGGAAGATTTATGAGTATTGCAAATATGCAGCAACAGACGAAGCCTAATCCCCGTTAAAATGTTTTTTTATCTTCAGGTTTATAATCCTCATCAATCCACCGGAGGGAAGTAAGCGGAAATGTAAGAAAAGGAAGCAAACCTCCTACAATCCGAAGGTGTTGAAATTGATAAACATACTGAACGAGGCACTATCAGCAATAACTTTGTAAACTTCGTCGAACACTCAACACTCAATCTCCATAATCGATGGCATTCTATTGATTATCTTTTTGAAGACTTTTTTACAAACGAAAGTGAAGAACACATGGAAAGTTTCTTTCATCTGAATCTCCTAATCCTACATGATCCTGTTACTGAATGCATGGATTTGTCTCTTTAAATGAGATATGCCCAAAAAATTTCATGTTTCAAAGAAAAATTGTCGTACGTAGCCATTGATATTGGAATGCACCGTTCTTGTAAAAACGTACTAGAAAGATTTTTATGATACATTTGAAATTGAAAATTCATACATATGCTACTTAATAAAGGCATATACTACTGTTGTAGGATACCAATCATGCAAGGTAAAATTACAATGCATCAATATATCGAAATTCGCGTACTTTGCAATTTAATCTTGTAATTTTCCTCTAATAAAATTCATTTACTGTAATCGCTGTTTGCAATACATTACACCGTTGATTATAGCAAAATGTTTTCGAAAATCACAAGGCAGTCATTGAAATTCCAGTGATATATCATATAGTTTTATCATACACATGAGCCGTTTTCTTATTCATCCGCATCCCAAAAATGTGCGTCACTGCTGTGAATTCATTAACCACCAATGGTAAAATAATTATATCAGCGGAATCAGATTCTACGGTAGCAGAACTTTGAAAGTGTAATCAATGAGAACTAAACTTAATATGATTGTATGTGCAAAAATTACAATCGTAGCGTGTAACTTTTACCATCCCGTATGCCATGGAAATGTATTGTAAATTTATCATACTTTATTGTGAATTATTGTAACGCTAATTATAAAATAATTACGTAAATGTAGACGAAATTTACATAATTAGGACATTAAAAGTGCAATGAAACACAACTAAATTTACTATAATAATTTCTAGTAAAATGATTATACTTGTGTACGACTTCCATTGATATGTGTACCACGGCAAGGTATTGTGAATTAACCATACAGTATTGGGCACAGGGTTTCCAAAGACAGAAATTACCCACACAGTCTAGTGTAAATGACTGCCTACACGTGTGGTAATTTATCAGTGGACTTTTTTAACAGTGCAGGTGGGAATTGACGATATCAACTGTGACGAGGCGATTCTTTATTTTTATTTGTTTTTGATTACACTTTGCCCAACTACACACTGCCCCCTAATTACTAAAATCCCGCCACCGTTGGATACCCCTTCCCTCGATCTTCCCCTCATCGCCCCTCTACTCCCGCCACTGGACATCACGAAGACACCAGCCGAAGAAAGACAACAGTTCCGGCCCTACCGGATAATCTGCAGGAGCCGTTGCTCCCCCCACAAACCACCCATACATGGGCCTCGGCAACCCACCGCCTTCGACGATCCCAGCGAGACATCCCTGGATTGTGGTCATCGTCACCACTCACCCGTACTGATTGGCCCCGATTGCTCCCGAATTCCAACCCGAAGGACTGCGGCACCTGACGAACCCCCACGAATTACGGAGAAAACGAAGAGACCGACACTCGTGTAACCGCTGTCCTGGACACTGTCACCTGCGCCCCAAGTTGATTGAAGTATTAGTGAACATACCCCAAAGTCGATACATTTGGTTTTTTGTTGTTGGAATAAAGAGGATTTTTGGTGCCCGAGCTCATCCCGGCCGTAGTCACTGTGCCCTTGGGATCCAGAAGGAGGAACGGAGGCTCAATCCCTGGAGTCATCGAAGGACTCAGATTAGCCCTGAACT
>NW_021680983.1:140674-143020 GCF_001412515.2 Diachasma alloeum
AATCTCGGATTGTTGCGCTATCCATAACCTCACCGAAGAGGAGACCCTTCGAGCCCTTTCCTCCGCTTTTAAGGGCAATGCTCACACCTAGTATAGGACGGAACACCCTTACATGTTCAGCTTTGAAGACTTCGTCGCTGCATTTAAAGCTACTTATTGCCCCCTCGGTCGCGAGGNCGGGAATCGAACCCGGGTCTCCCAGATACGCGCCGGGCACTCTTATCGACTAAGCTACCGGGAACCACAGAAATTCACTCTCAAATTCCCTATGAAAATTCAATGAAAGTTTCATTTTGTATGAATATTGAATTGCCAAGTAACCCCAGTCAGGATTACCGGCTTATAAATTCATTTCTTTAGCCTAGTGAAACTAAATTTTTTCTTCGTAAATAAGGAAGATTTATGAGTATTGCAAATATGCAGCAACAGACGAAGCCTAATCCCCGTTAAAATGTTTTTTTATCTTCAGGTTTATAATCCTCATCAATCCACCGGAGGGAAGTAAGCGGAAATGTAAGAAAAGGAAGCAAACCTCCTACAATCCGAAGGTGTTGAAATTGATAAACATACTGAACGAGGCACTATCAGCAATAACTTTGTAAACTTCGTCGAACACTCAACACTCAATCTCCATAATCGATGGCATTCTATTGATTATCTTTTTGAAGACTTTTTTACAAACGAAAGTGAAGAACACATGGAAAGTTTCTTTCATCTGAATCTCCTAATCCTACATGATCCTGTTACTGAATGCATGGATTTGTCTCTTTAAATGAGATATGCCCAAAAAATTTCATGTTTCAAAGAAAAATTGTCGTACGTAGCCATTGATATTGGAATGCACCGTTCTTGTAAAAACGTACTAGAAAGATTTTTATGATACATTTGAAATTGAAAATTCATACATATGCTACTTAATAAAGGCATATACTACTGTTGTAGGATACCAATCATGCAAGGTAAAATTACAATGCATCAATATATCGAAATTCGCGTACTTTGCAATTTAATCTTGTAATTTTCCTCTAATAAAATTCATTTACTGTAATCGCTGTTTGCAATACATTACACCGTTGATTATAGCAAAATGTTTTCGAAAATCACAAGGCAGTCATTGAAATTCCAGTGATATATCATATAGTTTTATCATACACATGAGCCGTTTTCTTATTCATCCGCATCCCAAAAATGTGCGTCACTGCTGTGAATTCATTAACCACCAATGGTAAAATAATTATATCAGCGGAATCAGATTCTACGGTAGCAGAACTTTGAAAGTGTAATCAATGAGAACTAAACTTAATATGATTGTATGTGCAAAAATTACAATCGTAGCGTGTAACTTTTACCATCCCGTATGCCATGGAAATGTATTGTAAATTTATCATACTTTATTGTGAATTATTGTAACGCTAATTATAAAATAATTACGTAAATGTAGACGAAATTTACATAATTAGGACATTAAAAGTGCAATGAAACACAACTAAATTTACTATAATAATTTCTAGTAAAATGATTATACTTGTGTACGACTTCCATTGATATGTGTACCACGGCAAGGTATTGTGAATTAACCATACAGTATTGGGCACAGGGTTTCCAAAGACAGAAATTACCCACACAGTCTAGTGTAAATGACTGCCTACACGTGTGGTAATTTATCAGTGGACTTTTTTAACAGTGCAGGTGGGAATTGACGATATCAACTGTGACGAGGCGATTCTTTATTTTTATTTGTTTTTGATTACACTTTGCCCAACTACACACTGCCCCCTAATTACTAAAATCCCGCCACCGTTGGATACCCCTTCCCTCGATCTTCCCCTCATCGCCCCTCTACTCCCGCCACTGGACATCACGAAGACACCAGCCGAAGAAAGACAACAGTTCCGGCCCTACCGGATAATCTGCAGGAGCCGTTGCTCCCCCCACAAACCACCCATACATGGGCCTCGGCAACCCACCGCCTTCGACGATCCCAGCGAGACATCCCTGGATTGTGGTCATCGTCACCACTCACCCGTACTGATTGGCCCCGATTGCTCCCGAATTCCAACCCGAAGGACTGCGGCACCTGACGAACCCCCACGAATTACGGAGAAAACGAAGAGACCGACACTCGTGTAACCGCTGTCCTGGACACTGTCACCTGCGCCCCAAGTTGATTGAAGTATTAGTGAACATACCCCAAAGTCGATACATTTGGTTTTTTGTTGTTGGAATAAAGAGGATTTTTGGTGCCCGAGCTCATCCCGGCCGTAGTCACTGTGCCCTTGGGATCCAGAAGGAGGAACGGAGGCTCAATCCCTGGAGTCATCGAAGGACTCAGATTAGCCCTGAACT
>NW_021680983.1:145843-146457 GCF_001412515.2 Diachasma alloeum
AAAGCTACTTATTGCCCCCTCGGTCGCGAGGAGAGTATCTGGCAGGATATTATGCGCCGAACCCAAGCCTCCGGGGAGAAAGTTAGGGAGTATATCATTTGTATGATAGGACTTTTCGCAAACTTACATCCTCCCCCACCTATTGAGAGACAATTAAATATTGTCTATACTCAACTCCACCCTCAATACGCAAAGGATATCGACCGATACGCTTTCTCCACGTATTCTCAGTTGCTCGCCAGAGCCCACGCAGCCGAGCTGAAGATGCTCAACGCGTCTCGATACAGACCTCCACCCCCCGCCGAAGATAGTTATGCTCCTGCCTATGCGTATCACCCCGTTACTCATAAGTCTAAGAAGTCATCCCCTCAAAATCACGCTCTCGGGGCACAACCCGCCCGCGCCTCAGATGTCCCCCCTGCCCAATTTGCCCTAAACCCTTACGCTCCCCCTCCCGATTACTCCACCCCCAACACTCAACTCCAGCCCACCCCACTGAGTCCCCCTCGACGAAGTTACGCCGCCGTCACTCAGGGAACTCGCCCGCTCCCTCACAACCCCCCCCCCCCCCCCCCCCCCCCCCCCCCCCCCTCGGGCCCCCCCCCCCCCCCCCC
>NW_021680983.1:146477-148939 GCF_001412515.2 Diachasma alloeum
CCCTCACCCCCCCCCCCCCCACGCCGGCATTCCCCCTCTGATGGGCACCCCTGTCCCTAGACCTTCGAGCCCTTCTGTACAGAATAAGGCTGCATACGACAATCTCAATTGCTACAGATGTCGCCAACCAGGTCACTTTGCACGAGAGTGCCCCACTAACCCCTATGCTAATTTTCCCCAGCCCAGATATGATGGGAATCAAAACAGACCGGTTCTTCCTTACAACTCCCCTAGATATCCCTCGCAATACTTGCCCAGACCCTCATATCCTCACCAAGGACCGCACTTAAATGCCGTTGGATCCCCTCCGTCTCCCCAANTATCCCTCGCAATACTTGCCCAGACCCTCATATCCTCACCAAGGACCGCACTTAAATGCTGTTGGATCCCCTTCGTCCCCCCAATATGCCCCTCAGGAAAACTAAGAAGCGGGGGGGGGGGGGTTACAATTTCCTCCCCCCGCGAATGCATCCCCGACAAGTCAACGCCAAAGTCAATTCTTGGCTTATTCACAGTCGTTGCACGTAGAGAAATCCCCCGCGTTCAGGCAGACCTTTAAGAGCGGCTCCTCCCAGAGTTCAAGACACCCCCAGCCACGAGACCCCAGCAGCCCCCTCGGTATGTAACCCTCTCCCACCCTCTTCCGCTTCACCCACCCCACCAGACTAGGATATCCACCATTCTACCCCATTTCCTCACTCCCACCGTGATCGTCCCAACTGCTCCTCCTCCTTAGAAGTAAATACCCCTAGTAATCCTCCCGGACCAGAAAATCCCTCACCCCCACCCGTTCAAAATGATCAGACAACCCCCGCCTCCCCTCATAACAGCAATGCTACCCCTTCCCCCCTCCTCAACGAGACNCACGAATTACGGAGAAAACGAAGAGACCGACACTCGTGTAACCGCTGTCCTGGACACTGTCACCTGCGCCCCAAGTTGATTGAAGTATTAGTGAACATACCCCAAAGTCGATACATTTGGTTTTTTGNGGCGAACAAATCGTTTATTAATACACAGGTCGGAAAGAAATTAAAAGAATACGCCGTTGCAGTAGAGGAAGAGATGACCCTCGGTGATGGAAAGCGCAAGACCCTCGATGGATGTGCCATTATGAGACTAACTCTCGGCAATAAATCTAGTCTAATCCCCTTCCGTCTCACCAATGCTCTCCCATATGACTGCATACTCGGGATGGACGCCCTCCAAGAACTAGAATTTACCCTCGAATGTCATAGACAACACCGAGACGACCCCTNCCCTCGACACGACTAGCTTCTCCCCTTTTTCTGCATTAGAGTCACTCCCCTTTTTTACGTGCACAACAGTTGCCTGGCCTTACCTATAACCCTAGATCCAAGTAAAAAGGCTTTTCAAATGTCTTACGACGACCTAATTTGTAATNACGACCCCTCGCAACCACTTTTAGAAATCCTCGCCCACCCGTTGAAAGTATGGTACCCCTCGGACGGACTCGGACCGTCTCCTAAACCCCTTAATCTTGACAACCCTCCCCCTTGTTCCCTCACTCAGTTAGCCGTTATACCCCGCGACGAAGCTGAAACTCTCCGACGAGAATTTAGAAGTTNCCCCTAAAGTCGCATTCCATTCCCTTTGTGTGGCTCACTGTTGCGGGTTTGTTATGATCGCGTAACGCAGTTACGGTCGCCCGAGACACTCATCTTCATTTCATACCGTGAATTCTCTTTCAAATAATTTTATGGTTCGAATATATCTTCCTCTCGGGTTATTTTTCCTCGAATTTATTCTCGGATTATATGCCCCGAATTTATTCCCATTGTACACCCCCCCTCCCCAGTGAATGGGAACACAATTTCGTCATTTACCGAATTTCCGTGCCAAANATAGAACCCTCGCAGAGCGATTGGTGCAGTTGGCCAGTGCTCCAGAGACGTCCCGACAATGACTTTAGAATGTGCATCGATTATCGATCCCTTAACGCTNACTGAAAGCGATTTCACCCCTCACCCCCCCTTTTTTTTTATTTGAAGTTAGATTAGAATCCTTTTGTCAAATCAATAGTTTTGGACTAAATTCATTGTTTTTCGGAGTAGATTGCATTTCGAATTAAATTAAAAAATATTTCTTTTTTCCATTCAGTTTCTCTACAAAAATTTGTCCCCTTTTCATTTTTCTTCTTTTTTTCTTTCTGGCTTTGGCGAGAGTTTTTATCTGAAAGAGGCGACGAATGACAGGCACCAGCATTTTAGTATATTTTCTTGTTCTCTCCGACTTTTTAAGCCGTGAGATATCGCAGGAGCCCGCGGGTGGTTGTGTTCTGAACCTCTGAGGAATTAACACCAAGCTAAGATACCTTTTGGTTCTCGTTTCCTTCTTTGTGTTTCGTCATTTTTTCTTTACCAGACCATCGCGGAATCTGAAAAAAGACATCCCTACCCGTTGTTATAGCCTCTAGAAAAATGGATCCCCCAATTGCAGGA
>NW_021680983.1:151889-155547 GCF_001412515.2 Diachasma alloeum
CCCCCTCAGATTCCTCCCCTCCTCCCTCGGATCTCTCCCCTAATCCCCTTGGTGGAGCCCCTGAATTAGTCACTATTACCATCAATGATTTGAAGAACCCCGATTGCATCCCCTATGAAGATTTCCTCACCCTAACCTATGAACATCCGGAGGAGAATCGATATTTCGTGAGTGTTAATCTCGGAGGACAAAAACTCCGCACGTTAATTGACTCAGGGGCGAACAAATCGTTTATTAATACACAGGTCGGAAAGAAATTAAAAGAATACGCCGTTGCAGTAGAGGAAGAGATGACCCTCGGTGATGGAAAGCGCAAGACCCTCGATGGATGTGCCATTATGAGACTAACTCTCGGCAATAAATCTAGTCTAATCCCCTTCCGTCTCACCAATGCTCTCCCATATGACTGCATACTCGGGATGGACGCCCTCCAAGAACTAGAATTTACCCTCGAATGTCATAGACAACACCGAGACGACCCCTCGCAACCACTTTTAGAAATCCTCGCCCACCCGTTGAAAGTATGGTACCCCTCGGACGGACTCGGACCGTCTCCTAAACCCCTTAATCTTGACAACCCTCCCCCTTGTTCCCTCACTCAGTTAGCCGTTATACCCCGCGACGAAGCTGAAACTCTCCGACGAGAATTTAGAAGTTGGATAAATCCGGCCCCCGAAATCGCCAACGTTTGCCCCCTCCTCACGATGCACATCGACACCCAAGGACATCCCCCTATACGAAGCCCCCCTCGACGATACGCCCCTCAAATGTTGAAAATTGCCCAGGAAAAGGCAAGTAAATTACTGAGACAAGGGATAATAGAACCCTCGCAGAGCGATTGGTGCAGTTGGCCAGTGCTCCAGAGACGTCCCGACAATGACTTTAGAATGTGCATCGATTATCGATCCCTTAACGCTGTCACCAAACACCTCGCCCTCCCCATGCAAAACCTGGAAGACCTCCTAGACTGTGCCCACGGTGCCACCTATGTCTCAAAAATAGACATAAGCCAGGCTTTCCACCACATCCCTCTAGATTACGAGAGTAAAGAGAAAACTGCTTTCGCAATCCCTGGACTCCCCACTGGACTGTTTCAGTATAAAAGAATGCCCTTCGGACTCAAAAATGGACCCGCGACATTTCAAATGCTGGCGGACATGATTATCCCCACTCAGTGGTCAAACAACGTGCGAAAGTACGCGGACGATCTCTTAATTTTTACGAAAACCCTCGAGGAACACAAGTGGTTCATCTCCCAATTAATCACCCGGTTGCAAGAAAATAACATCACTATCAATGCGGATAAGTGTGATTTTTTGTGTAATAGATTGGAGTTTCTGGGATACTTATTGACCCCCGAGGGACTCGAAGCTGACCCCGATAAAGTAGCNGAATTTGAACCTCCCTACCCAGACTACTGCCCCCACGATCCAACCACCGCCCGCTTCTGTCACCCCCCCTATTGTCGGAGTTACCGCTATCACCGAAGCACTGGACCCTTCCCCCCCACTTGTGTAGAATCTGTGATCACCACTCTCCCCTCGAGGTACACCAGTACGACCCCCACCNCTTGGGACTGGACAGAAGACCACCAGACAGCCTTTGAAAAACTGAAAAGACCCCTAGTTTCCACCCCCGTATCAGCCCGCCCCGACTTCAAAAAACCCTTCACAATTCAGACAGACGCTAGTGACATCGCGATCGGAGCCGTATTAACTCAAGAATCTGAGTTCGGATCCGACCACGAACAGAAAAATTCCTCCCTAGGCGCCGATCGTCCCATTTACTTCGCAAGTAGAGTCCTCACCCCCCCTGAGAGAAATTACACCGTCACGGAGCGAGAGTGCTTAGCCGTTCTGTGGGCCACTAGGAAGTTTCGCCCATACATTGAGGGAAGTCAGTATAGAGTCATTACCGATCACGCCAGTCTGAAGGNCGGTCCCTGCACAACACCATCCCCCCAACGCACACTCAACATATAACGTGGATACCCCCGCCTTCGCTCACAACCCTAGCTACCCCTATCAACAGCCCAGTGTCTCTAACTGTTGTTGCCAACAACGAAATCCCCCTAATTACCCCCTCTTACAGCAGAATCACTCAACCCACCCCTCTCATCCACAAAACCCCCCAATTACCTCATACATNCTCAAGAATCTGAGTTCGGATCCGACCACGAACAGAAAAATTCCTCCCTAGGCGCCGATCGTCCCATTTACTTCGCAAGTAGAGTCCTCACCCCCCCTGAGAGAAATTACACCGTCACGGAGCGAGAGTGCTTAGCCGTTCTGTGGGCCACTAGGGAGTTTCGCCCATACATTGAGGGAAGTCAGTATAGAGTCATTACCGACCACGCCAGTCTGAAGTGGCTTTTAAACTTCAAAAATCCCGCTGGTCGCGTCGCTCGATGGGCCCTCGAACTCCAGTCCTACGACCCTGTCATCATTCATCGAAAGGGATCCCTCCATGTTGTCTCCGACGCCCTCTCACGGGTCTGCCCTACTACCCTCGCTGCCCTCGAAATTATCAAATCCTCCCCCGACCGCTGGTATCAGAAGAAGAAACTAGACGTGACCCTCAGCCCATCGAAATAACCTGACTGGACGGTAGAAGACGACACCCTTTATCACCTTAGACCCTGCCCCCAAATTGACCCTACTCTCCCCGACCTCAACCNGTTAGCCACATTTTTAAACGCGATGGAATCACTTTCAGTGGGGCCGACCATGACGACCCCCACAATTTCTTAGATCTNAAATACCCTGACTGGACGGTAGAAGACGACACCCTTTATCACCTTAAACCCTGCCCCCAAATTGACCCTACTCTCCCTGACCTCAACCGGTGGAAGACCGTCCTACCCCCGGGACTACGACGCCCAGTCATTGCCGACGCCCACGACAGCCCTTATGCCGCTCATGGAGGAATAGACAAAACTTACCATCGAGTCTCCCTTTATTTCTATTGGCCTGGAATCTACCGAGACGTGGCCAAATTTGTCCGTTCGTGCCCTCAATGTCAAAAGTATAAAGCCGTCCAAACTTCCCCTCGAGGATTGATGCGGGAGCGAGTACTAATTGAGCCCTGGTCCACCGTAGCAGGTGATATCATGGGTCCCTTCCCCTCCAGTGGCAAGCAGAACCTNAAGCCGTCCAAACTTCCCCTCGAGGATTAATGCGGGAACGAGTACTCATCGAGCCCTGGTCCACCGTAGCTGGTGATATCATGGGTCCGTTCCCCTCCAGTGGCAAGCAGAACCTGTACTTGTTAGTCCTGGAAGACGCCTTTACTCGGTATGTAGAATTAAAACCCCTTCGAAAAGCTACGGCCAAAAACATCTGGAAGGCACTGTACGAATTAGTGATCCTGCATTGGGGGAAACCCCAATATTTCCTCAGTGATAATGGTACAGAGTTCATTGGGAAGGATCTCACCAAACCTCTGGCCCAATTAAAAATCTCCTACCTCACCACCCCTACATACCACCCCCAATCGAATCCCGTGGAGAGACGAAATCGTGACCTTAAACCTATGATCGCCATTTACGCTGGTGAAAACCACCGTGATTGGGATCTACACCTCCCTGAACTCGCGTTTGCCCTCAACACTTCCCTTCATTCCTCCTTAGGAGTCTCCCCCGCCTTCCTCAACATGGGAC
>NW_021680983.1:155621-166017 GCF_001412515.2 Diachasma alloeum
CCCCCCCCCCGCTGGACCGTAGAAATCCCGTTTGGAGAGAATGACCCACATGTACGATCTGGCACGAAAGGTAATGGGCGAAGTTTTCGCTCGTCAAGCTGAAAGTTATGACAAAAATAGGTCAAGGAAAGTTTTCTCGGTGGGAGAATTAGTTTTCAAAAAGTACCGCCCCCTCTCACAAGCAGCCCTCCATTTTACCGCGAAATTAGCCCCCAAATTCGATGGACCTTATCTGATAGTTAACGTCACCTCCCCGGTGATATATGACCTCGAAGACCCCCTTGGAAACCGCATTAACAAAGTCCATATAACCGACCTTAGACCCTTTTACCCTCGATCACCCGCAGGTTCCGAAGACGATGGCCAGTGCGAGGAAAAGCCAGATCGGGAGAGGATCTTATCGAGTCCCGATGGGAGAGATGCTCCCCCCGAACCCACCACGGTCAGCCCAGTTCATGGAGATGCAGATGATGCTCGTAAATGGATGGAGGGAGATCGCGCGGGAGAAGCAGTTCCCCCAGTTCACCCTTCCAGCGAGGCTCAGCGCGCATCATACGACGCCGCCTCCCCAGGAGACTCCCAGCCCACGGAACGCCTCTCCAGAGGACGCGGTAGACCCCGTAGACGTCCCACTGCCCCCCCTCACGGATCCTCGAGACCTCGAGCCCATCGCCATCCGATTACGCCCCCGAAATCCTTAGTCCACCCCCCCTCGACCTCCTCGTGGAGCCCCCTCCCCGATCCCCACCTGATCCCCCCCCCCAGTATCTTCCAATAACCCCCCTAACCCTCGACACCGCCCTACGAACCCTCAGACCCCCCGCCCCATTATTCGCTTCCAAGCCACCCACAGACCCTCGTACCGGGAAGTTCATCCCCCCGCCACTCACCCCCCTCCTGCAGCGGACCACAGAGCTGTCCCAATCGCCCTTGCCTAAAGGCCCTCCTCTCATTCCCCAGACCCTCAGAATGGCAGCCCAGGCCCTTAAGCCCCCACAAATTCCCTCTCCACCGATCCCTTATCCCCACAAAAACCACTCACACTACAGACCCTCCGCAATTGCCCTCGCTTCAATCCGTGTCTCCAGAATCCCCGTCCTCATGAGTTGCAGTCCCTCCCCTACCACACCACCTACCCCCCTCAAAACACCCAAATACCCGAAGCCTACCCCCCTCATGAAACCAGTCCCTCCCGCGACTACCTAAATACCTCCCCTCATGTCCATCCACGTCCCCATATCCCCTAAGAGCGTCCGTAGATCCCCCCGGTTACCCTCAAACCAGCCCAATCCCCCACTATTCCCCCTTGTTACACACCGGGTGCAGGAAATGTAACGGTGCCCACCAAGCTAAGGATTGCCCCATCAAGACCCGACGTTGCTTTTTCTGCGGAAAGTGGAAGGTTGACGTCCTATCCTGCCCTAGCTGCCGCAATCTCCCCTAGACCTGATCCACAGCCTTGACCCCTAGTCTCAACCCCTCTGACATCCCCCCCCCCCTAGTCCGATAAATCTTTCCTTTATTCTTTCAAAGACCATTACNCCCCCCCCCCATAGTCCGATAAATCTTTCCTTTATTCTCTCAAAGACCATTACCTTAGTTTTTATTTTTGCTGTCACCCGAAGAAGGGCCATTGAATAGTATTTTTTGAGGTATTTTGTGTTTTTTTTTGAGGTCATAATATTATTTTTCTTTTTTTTTAATTAATTGAAGTAAGGATGAGAGTGTTGTGGTACCTGGGCGGTCAAGCCAATAAAAAATATTTAGAATCCGACAATTCAAGACCAAAAATAAGTATTGGTGAATAGAGGAGATTGTAGGGGGATACCCCGTACTAAAAGTAATAAACGATCTTGTGTTATTAATAGTCCTGAGCCTTTATTCCAGCCTCCTCTTCTCCTGGAGCTATCGATCGGAAGAGAAAGGTTTGAGTCGTACAGCATAGGGTTGTGGAAACCCTATGCATTCCCTACCCCCGGCACAGCTGTGACGAGGCGATTCTTTATTTTTATTTGTTTTTGATTACACTTTGCCCAACTACACACTACCCCCTAATTACTGAAATCCCGCCACCGTTGGATACCCCTTCCCTCGATCTTCCCCTCATCACCCCTCTACCCCCGCCACTGGACATCACGAAGACACCAGCCGAAGAAAGACAACAGTTCCGGCCCTACCGGATAATCTGCAGGAGCCGTTGCTCCCCCCACAAACCACCCATATATGGGCCTCGGCAACCCACCGCCTTCGACGATCCCAGCGAGACATCCCTGGATTGTGGTCATCGTCACCACTCACCCGTACTGATTGGGCCCGATTGCTCCCGAATTCCAACCCGAAGGACTGCGGCACCTGACGAACCCTCACGAATTACGGAGAAAACGAAGAGACCGACACTCGTGTAACCGCTGTCCTGGACACTGTCACGTGCGCCCCAAGTTGATTGAAGTATTAGTGAACGTACCCCAAAGTCGATACATTTGGTTTTTTGTTGTTGGAATAAAGAGGATTTTTGGTCCCCGAGCTCATCCCGGCCGTAGTCACTGTGCCCTTGGGATCCAGAAGGAGGAACGGAGGCTCAATCCCTGGAGTCATCGAAGGACTCAGATTAGCCCTGAACTTGAAGTCGTGAGTACGAGTTACCCTCCTCATTTTCCCTCTTGTTCCCACAATATTACGCTTCATACCCCCCAACGGTGAGCCTACACTCTTTGTTTCTTCCCCATTTAGTTATTCTTTTNGTTGTGGTACCTGGGCGGTCAAGCCAATAAAAAATATTTAGAATCCGACAATTCAAGACCAAAAATAAGTATTGGTGAATAGAGGAGATTGTAGGGGGATACCCCGTACTAAAAGTAATAAACGATCTTGTGTTATTAATAGTCCTGAGCCTTTATTCCAGCCTCCTCTTCTCCTGGAGCTATCGATCGGAAGAGAAAGGTTTGAGTCGTACAGCATAGGGTTGTGGAAACCCTATGCATTCCCTACCCCCGGCACAGCTGTGACGAGGCGATTCTTTATTTTTATTTGTTTTTGATTACACTTTGCCCAACTACACACTACCCCCTAATTACTGAAATCCCGCCACCGTTGGATACCCCTTCCCTCGATCTTCCCCTCATCACCCCTCTACTCCCGCCACTGGACATCACGAAGACACCAGCCGAAGAAAGACAACAGTTCCGGCCCTACCGGATAATCTGCAGGAGCCGTTGCTCCCCCCACAAACCACCCATATATGGGCCTCGGCAACCCACCGCCTTCGACGATCCCAGCGAGACATCCCTGGATTGTGGTCATCGTCACCACTCACCCGTACTGATTGGGCCCGATTGCTCCCGAATTCCAACCCGAAGGACTGCGGCACCTGACGAACCCTCACGAATTACGGAGAAAACGAAGAGACCGACACTCGTGTAACCGCTGTCCTGGACACTGTCACGTGCGCCCCAAGTTGATTGAAGTATTAGTGAACGTACCCCAAAGTCGATACATTTGGTTTTTTGTTGTTGGAATAAAGAGGATTTTTGGTCCCCGAGCTCATCCCGGCCGTAGTCACTGTGCCCTTGGGATCCAGAAGGAGGAACGGAGGCTCAATCCCTGGAGTCATCGAAGGACTCAGATTAGCCCTGAACTTGAAGTCGTGAGTACGAGTTACCCTCCTCATTTTCCCTCTTGTTCCCACAATATTACGCTTCATACCCCCCAACGGTGAGCCTACACTCTTTGTTTCTTCCCCATTTAGTTATTCTTTTCATATTTAGTTGCATTCCCTCGACACGACTAGCTTCTCCCCTTTTTCTGCATTAGAGTCACTCCCCTTTTTTACGTGTACAAAAGTTGCCTGGCCTTACCCATAACCCTAGATCCAAGTAAAAAGGCTTTTCAAATGTCTTACGACGATCTAATTTGTAATTTACTAGAAATATAGATATTTAGTTAATTTTGTCCCTCATTTGTCCTCATTATTTGATTGCCTTAAATCCCCCTTTTAGGAGATAATATTAATTAAATATTGAACGGTCACGCAACTAGGCCGAGAACTAAGGCCTCGAAAATGGTCAATCAGGGCTCAGGCCCAAGCTTCAATCAACTCTCATTCGGCCCCAATATGATAACCTGAATTGAAACTTAATTTCTAAGGCTCGAACAAGGCTTGATGCCAAGACCTGATCCCAGCTTTGAATTAAGGGGGATATTGGACTGAGATCTCTCATACATCGAAGATCGATTGTATATGTCTAAAACCGAATCATTAGTGCAAAAAAGTTTTTTCTTATTCGTTTGCCCCGCAGACGCTTAAAATGTTAAAAATAGTTTACAGATGTTTTTTGTTAATTTTTGAAAAAATGTGTACAATAACAATTACGAATTAAATTTTGAATTCCACTCCTACACAGCTAATTTCGTTTTGTTTAATGTAAAAATTAGTACCATTCATGTAAAATAAGCAGTAAAATTATCGTTAAAAGT
This sequence comes from Diachasma alloeum, assembly GCF_001412515.2. NCBI lineage: Eukaryota > Metazoa > Arthropoda > Insecta > Hymenoptera > Braconidae > Diachasma > Diachasma alloeum. Next base: position 160,095 of record NW_021680983.1, read on the forward strand.
TTTAAAATATATTCTCGATTGTTTCAGAAAAGTTTTTCTGGCTATGTTACATGCATGGTGCAATTTTTTATTTAAAAAAATAACGAAATTAGCTGTGTAGGAGTTGTATTGCAAAAAACTAATTCGTAATTGGTATTGCACATATTTTTTCAAAAATGTTGAAAAAAAAACATCTTTCTAGCTAAAAAATTAGAGGTCCTGGACTATTTTTAACATTTCAAGTGTCTGCGGGGCAAGCAGATAATAAACAATTAATTTTTTTGCTAAATTAAATTAAAACTAAATTAAATTAAATTATTCGTTTTTAGACATATATAATCGATCTTCAATGGATGAGAAATCTCACTTCAATATACCCCGTGACTTTTAAAACTCATAGCAAAAATTTACGAGCTCATTCGCGTCTTTTTTCAACAATTGATTAGCCGTTATTCTTAAGGACTGGTGATCCTGACGTGGGGACTTTCGTCAAGATACTTTTACTTGAAGAAATTCGTTTTCTTTGAGAGTCTTTTCAATATGTAGTAAAATATCGGTGGTTTTATTATTGATACTTTATCAGACCTGCAGTTGATTCACCATTTTTCATAGTTAGAAAAGTTTGAAAAAATTGAACAATTATTGCAAAATGACCAATAAAATTGGGAATTGTTCAATTGGCAACGGATTAAAGAATTAGCTTTTCAAAGGGTCAGTCAATTTTTGAATTTATTTGAAGCATTTTACACAGTTCAATTGAAAAAATTCAATAATTTGAGAATTTCCAAAGTTGGACGAATATTTCACCATAAAACATGCAGAAAACTTTTTCGTAAAAAATTTAATTTCCTCCACAAAGGCCTCTTAGTAAGGTTCAAAAATCCAATACTTGTGGAGATATTCATGGAACAATCTGCGAAAGTTCTGTACAATTTCCAATTATTTTGCAGTTTGAAAGCAGTCCCCGATTAAAATATCCAGAGATTAACTGATACAATTAAATTCATCTAATGAAATTATGGTGTTCTTCAACTTTCAATATGAAATTCTTCACGACTCACGAGGACAGAATCAATGACTCGGGAGTTTGCAGTTGATAAGTAAACAATGGAAAACCCTTATGAACTTGCGCAACGAGATAATGGTGCACGTGAGCGGCTGCTTCTGACAGTCGATTACGCGCATTTGGCCGCATCTAAATAACCGAGCTCCAGTATATTGAATTCTCACAATTATCGGCATTTCCTCGAAAAGGTCAAGCTCAGCCTTCGAATGGAGTTACTATTTCTTTTATTTCAGACCCTTCTATTTATGTCAGTTTTTTAATACTGCATAGGAGGTTTGTTGCAATTTCCATCATTTGTGAGACTGAAGTTCATGGGATTAGTTCATGGGATACCATTAGAAAAATACTCCATGGAGAGGTTGGTGGTAATTTTTAGGACACTGAATTCGATTCAAGGAACTTCCGCAGTAAGTACATGGGAGTAAAAGGAAATGGAATGCAGAGCTGAAATTTTGAGAATATATCGTTAGCTGTATAGAAAAGAGACGTAAGTGCCAAAATACGAGAATTCAATAGAAAAAGAGAAACAAAAAACAAATATGGGAACTGGAATTAAAAATTCAAAACTTCTGGTATGAGGACATTTTTTGGCACTTACGTTAGTCTTCTAAACAGCTAACGATATTCTTTGAGTGATTACAAATAGCCTCCCGGAGTCCCAAAACGCTGAACCACGTAGATTGTTGAGGAGAAAATATGAAAAATATGTCATCAACACAGAGTTTTATGGCACCACTTTTGCAAAAATCACAAAAAAATAATCGACAATGGAATAAAAATCCAAACGCTTCACGAATAGAACCGTTTATATTTCAGAAACATATCCCTACAATTTCATTAGCCACCACCACAGTGATTATTCGGAATTATTGAAAATGTATAGCATAGCTCGGGATTTTAGTTACGTTAGAGGAAACTGATGGCTGAACATGGCAACGTTGAAGCAGATTAGAGTGCGTGCGGCCATCGTGTGAACTCCACCAAGGCATATACTATAGATTCTATAGTACAGTATAGGATTTTATTGGGACAAAAGGATACCAACTGCGTCGAACAAAAATGCGTGGTTGTCAAATCTCTCATAAAAATTTCTATTTGTTGAAAAATTCGGATAAATAATATTTCGGAATAAAAATTATTTGGAATTGATTAATCGTGAATAATAAGTGCAAAGGAACTCAAACGACGAAATTTCAATACACCCGTGAACTTTTCGTCATTTCATTATTTTTTTTTTAAGGATGCAGCGAAGTGTCGGAACCTTTGATATTCTCCCCCACTCCATAGCCCCAAATTTTACTACGGAAGCTCCTTAAGGATATACATGTACTTCGTTTAGGTCAGCAATTATTTTTCACATCGAAGTCTTGACTTTGATGTGTTCTCATTATTGAACTACATAGAAAACAAGTTTCTGATATCCAGAACAATGTTCTAAAATTGTTATCCAGTTTGAGACTATATGATAAAATTTGTTTATTTTCGTTTCATTTCATAAAAACCCAATAGCATAAGACCGAATAAAAAACACACTTCGCGTTAAATCGCGATATTAACATTATTGTGGGTAATCGAATTTAAATCGAAATTAAAGTTTAGCCTTGTCTCAAGGAGAGGAGATGATGAAAACCACAATCATGTGGGTCGTTTCCAAATGACGGCGATGTTCGCGAGAAATCGCGCAGTTTCACACTTCGCGTTAAATCGCAATGTTAACATCATTGTGGGTAATCGAGTTTAAGTTTGAAATTAAACTTTTTTTTTGTCCACAGTTGAACGCAATACTCATGACTGCCTATTCTATCTAAATGACTTGACAATATACATTCTCAACTAACATGGAAGATTGCAAATAGTGGCATTGAAGCAAAAGGGAAATTCGATGCACAATTGAGAAAAGGCCCCCTTTGAGATATGCCGAAAATTGATGTCACCAAATTCAATCTTTTTCAGCTGTACTCCCGAAACCATTATTTCAAATTTGAGGTGGAATTCCTCTGCCCTCCCTATACCACAATTTGCAACCTTTTATGTCATTATATTCTCAAATGGAAAAAAAATCGTTCTTGAATCAAAAGAACAGATTCTCACTTCCAGAATTATGGGGAGGCCAGTGATTTCTATAGGGCCATCATCATGCATCACGATTTGGTCGGAATCCTGTTTTTTTTTTTTTTACGGCCTCGGAGTCCCTTTTCGGGTCCCATTCGGCACTCTATCCAACCCTATGCATGCCGCTGTGGATTCTACACTGTACCGCATTCGCACTCCTATAGAACATAGAAGTAGCATGGGGAAACCACAGAAAACCCATGCCGGTACAGGCGGTTCCTCTATTAGCAACCTCCCGCTCGCAGGAGCCTTCCGTTGAAAAATTCAGTTCCACGGGGAATCGAACTCACAACCTTTCGCACACTAGACTTGCGTCTAATCCACTCGGCCACCGACGTCGGTTCGTTGTCGGTTCGGAGTCCTGTTTAAATCGTGAATCTGTCAAGGACTCTTTTCAGCACGCAACCTACTTATTCGGATCAAGTCTTAACACATCGGAAGTATCCGGAATATATAATCGTTGCTCGTCTCACGAGCAGTTTCGTCTTTCGAGGACACATACGATTATTCATCGCCTTTCGTAGGCACAGCCAGTAGGGGAGGGTGTGCCTGTACTGCTCGCCTAAGGGGAAATGTCAATTTTGCATCTTCAACCATTGCTTAAAATGTAAAAAGTTATCTTCGTTTTCCTTGACAATTTCCTCAATTCTGATTTTGACCAATAAGAGTGCAGTATTCGGAGTCACGTGACGCGTTTCACACTGATAATTTCCCCGACTGCAGGGAAATTATCAGATTGATAATTTCCCTGTAGCCTGTCAATTGTTTTCTACGAATTTGACAGATATTCCTCACATTTTGGTGAGATGTGTCCCGTAACTCCGAACAAAATCAGAATTGAAGAAATTGTCCTCCGAATACCCCTCGACCTTCAACATTCATCGGATATTTCCTCAAGTTTTCCTGCATATCAACGATCGGGATCAGCTTTGCAGTAAAATCCCTCGCGCTCGGGATTTTAATCTGCAAAACTGATCCCTCTCGTTGCTATGCAACAAAACATTCGGGAAATATCCGACAATTTTGAAGGTCTTGGGGTATTATAGCTGAATATTCAATGTGTTATGATATTTATATAAGTATAAAGATATACCCCTTTCTAGAATTATATTTCTAGAAGACGCCAACATCTTCGACATCATTCATCTCAAATATCAATTTTTCACAGAAGACGCTCTGATAGAAAGAAGAGAGAGAGAGAGAGAGAGAGAGAGCGAGAGAGAGAGAGCGAGAGAGAGAGAGCGAGAGAGAGAGAGCGAGAGAGAGAGAGCGAGAGAGAGAGAGCGAGAGAGAGAGAGCGAGAGAGAGAGAGCGAGAGAGAGAGAGCGAGAGAGAGAGAGCGAGAGAGAGAGAGCGAGAGAGAGAGAGCGAGAGAGAGAGAGCGAGAGAGAGAGAGCGAGAGAGAGAGAGCGAGAGAGAGAGAGCGAGAGAGAGAGAGCGAGAGAGAGAGAGCGAGAGAGAGAGAGCGAGAGAGAGAGAGCGAGAGAGAGAGAGCGAGAGAGAGAGAGCGAGAGAGAGAGAGAGAGAGAGAGAGAGAGAGAGAGAGAGACGTGGGCCTCGAATAGCCCACGCCACTAACGTCAGAGGGGAAAACCTTTTCCCACCAATGAGAGTGAAGAGAAGCGTTACGTTCAAGAATGGTGTCGCTAGTGTCAACCCAAGAGTGGGGATGGACCTAGGGCATCATAAGAACCCTTGAGAGAAATTACTAGAGGACAGAAAGTTCGAGGCAGAGTTCGAGTTAGAGTAATAGAGTTCGAGTTAGAGTAATAGAGTTCGAGTTAGAGTATCATAGAGAAATCTCAGAGAACCAACGTAGAGAGAAAGTTGAGTCTTGAGATTCGAGTGAGTTTTAGTGTATAAAAACTGTACAAAGAAACGTGTATAGATATATGTATTAAATGTGTGTTTGAGAAAAATCTTTTTATTTAAAAAAATCCTTTTAAAAAGAATATCCCCACAAAAATCCTATTCAACAATATCCTGTGAAGTCACAAGATGTGGAACGCTATAGAAACTCCCGCACTGATAGAATGATGCAATCATTCTGAACGAGATTCGTTAATTATTAATGAATGGTAGAGTTGAATGTGACCACATGAATATTCGAATTAACAAATGGTAGAGTTGAATATGACCAAATAAATATTCGTTAATAGTTAACGAATGGTTCACTTGAAAGGAGAAAGTCGAGCTGAACAAAGCTCCTCAAATATGCATTTGTTAATCATTAACGAATGAATATTTGGTGAGATCGAATAGACCCTACCAAATCCATTTGGCCTTCAACCAAATCCATTTGTTAACAATAATTAATTCTTTCTATCAGAGCGTCTTCTGTGAAAAATTGATATTTGAGATGAATGATGTCGCAGATGTTGGCGTCTTCTAGAATATTCTAAATAGAATTCTAGAAAGGGGTATATCGTTATACTTATATAAATATCATAACACATTGAATATTGTACGATCAAACGAACTTACCTGTAAGTGAAGTTCGATCGTGATTATATGAAGAGCCTCGTCGAGAGATTTTAATAACTTGTAGTAGTCCGCCTGCGGCTAGATGGAGCCACACGCCTTCAGAGACCATAGAAAAAGTTGGCTGTGGCACCTCGGCGTTGAGGGCTCGCCATCTTATCATTAGTTTAAAGTTAAGCAATAGTGTAGAAAAAATTGGACGGGTTTGGGAAAGCTAGTTGGGAGGGACTGAATCTCTCGACGAGGCTCTTCATATAATCACGATCGAACTTCACTTACAGGTAA
>NW_021680983.1:167389-168382 GCF_001412515.2 Diachasma alloeum
AGGGCCAGAATTGAAGAGGCTTTTATGACTCTTCAGTCTCTCTAAAATAAAACTATTAGAACAGTTTAATTTCCATTGGGAAGGAAATGTTCAAGAATGGCTGCAGAGATTTTTGCCATTACATCTTGCTCTCTTGAAGTAAGATAACTCTGGAGACGCTGACGTCGATCGAGAATCATTGGGACTATTGAGGAAATGCCTCCGGTTGGACCTGTTGTCCAACCTGAGGCATCCAAGGTTTTTGAACCGTTTGTTTTAACTCTACGTCTCAAAACAAGCTCCTTTGAATCCAATGAATTTAGATTCTCCTGTAAAGGTGGATAAATCTCCAAACCTTGACACAATTTTGAGGATTTATTTTAATCTTCTCAAGCTTCCCGAAAAATGTGAAACCATACAAAAATTAAACTGGAACTGTAGCCTCAAGGGCAGTAAAAATTAATTATTTTTCTCGAACCACACAACTTCTGGAAGAGGACTAGATTGTCTAGTTTCTCTTCCTAGAGCAGACTTCGAAGAGTTGCCCCCAATGCTACGAGAGCAAAACCTGCGTCTTTTGAGATTGATTAAAAATTCTTTATCTCTATGGATCAATGGTTCGGTGGAGATAAAAGCAATCTCTGAATTCAGATTTGGTGGATATTTCCATAAATCTGTGTAATTTGTGCATCAACAAATTCAAGACCAGCCAGAAACTCCGAGCTTCCAGATCACTCTGAAAGGAGATCTCGGCATCATGAGGCTTCGATGACCCAGGAACTCCTATATTCCTGAATCGAGTTCAGGTGGAATATTATTTTGCAGGTTTGAGGCCGTGAATGATGCGTCAGGTGCAGACGCAACAATTGCATTTGTAATTGAAGGCTTAGAGCCTTATTTTAATGCGTCAGGCGCAGATGCCCCTATCATAATAGTAGTAGAAGGCTTGGAGTCTTGGATCAATACGTCAAGCGCAGATTTAACTATTGAAATAGTAGAACAAGGCTTGGAGCC
>NW_021680984.1:0-4542 GCF_001412515.2 Diachasma alloeum
AGAGAGAGAGAGACAGAGAGAGAGAGAGAGAGAGAGAAGGAGAGAGAGCGAACGGCTGAGGAAAACCTCAAATGATTCTTTTTCTCGCACCCAGTCCGTGACGATCCACAGGTCCGTGCGCGCATGCGCAAATCGTCTTAACAATATTGTAGGGAGTGGAAGTGAGACGGAGACTTCTCTCTCGCACAAAAGGTTCTCATTCACGGCGCCGGATTTAGGGCTTGGAGCTAGAAAATTGCGTTCAACTTTGAATCCATAGGAGATTCGCGGGTACGATCAAGATTAAATTTGTGGTAAATTTTCTAACAAAAAATATGGAAAAAAAAAAGAAATTCATTGATTCAATGTCAAGATATAAATAGCAACATATATTAGATTCGCTCTGAATAAATAAACAAGCTATTGAAAAGAAAAACACTGATATTCCGAATTACACAAAAAAAAATTCATCAACTTCTATTTTATTCATGGAAAACATTTTTTTTTCCCATCTGATCTTCACGCGGCTCTGGGGGATGATCGGTTGGGAATAGGGGTAAAGTGCCCAAAACATTTTTTGTGTAGAATTTTGATCTCTACAACTTTGTGTATTACGTTTTTGGACGCACAGCGCGTGATTCACGAGTTATTCCGAAAAAACTTTTCAGGGGTAGTTTTTTGGCTTTTTCAACCCCCACACAAACTTGGGGAACCTTAAACATCCGCCATTAGTTTCATACGCCCAAATCACGAATTCCATAAAAAATGGAGCCTGTATCGCAAAAATTCGTATGTTAGACCGACGTTCATTGGACTAGTCGAAGATCCGTTCGGGGTTTCTCCGCGCTTCTGAAAATTCATTCCTCCGCTCCTACTTGAGATTAAGGAATGAAACCGCCGNCCATAAAAAATGGAGCCTGTATCGCAAAAATTCGTATGTTAGACCGACGTTCATTGGACTAGTCGAAGATCCGTTCGGGGTTTCTCCGCGCTTCTGAAAATTCATTCCTCCGCTCCTACTTGAGATTAAGGAATGAAACCGCCGTCATTTATTGAGAATTTAATCCTCTATCGATCGGCATCGGTTTCATTCCTTCATCTTCATTAGGGTGGGAGAAATGAATTTTCCAATCGGGGGAGTCCCTCCGAGCTCACTCGACGTTGGAGAGCCGTTCGGGGTTTCTCCGCGCTTTCGAAAATTCATTCCTCCGCTCCTAACGGAGATTAAGAAATGAAACCGATATCACTTATTAAAAGTACAATTATCGATCGGTAGGCTTTGGTTTCATTTCTACATCTCAATTAGGGAGGGGAGAAATTAATTTTTGAATGAGAAGAACTTGTCCGGAGTTACTGCACGATTTTAAAATTCATTCCTCCTCTCCTAATAGAAATTAAGCAATGAAACCGCTGTCATTTATTTAGAACATAATTCTCCACCGATCGATATTGCTTTCATTTTTTCATCGTAATTAGGAGGGGAGAAATGACTTTTCCAATCGGGGGAGCCCCTCTGGGCTCACTCGACGTCGGAAAGCCGTTCAGGGTTTCTCCGCGCTTTTGAAAATTCATTCCTCCGTTCCTATCTGAGATTAAGAAATGACCCCGATGTCATTTATTAAAAATATAATTCTCACTCGGTAAGCTTTGGTTTCATTCCTTCATCTCAATTAGGGAGGCGAGAAATTGATTTTTGAATGAGAAGAACTTGTCCGGAGTTACTGCACGCTTTGAAAATTCATTCCTCCTCTCCTAATAAAGATTAAGCAATGAAACCGCTGTAATTTATTGAGAATATAATTCTCCATCGATAGATATTGCTTTCATTCTTTCATCGTAATTGGGGGGGGGAGAAATGAATTTCCCTATCGGAGGAGCCCCTCCGGTTAGTCCGCACTTTTGAAAATTCATTCCTCCGCTCCTACTTGAGTAGGATAGAATAGAATTTCCCGAAGATTCCAAAAAGCTTCATTGTTTAAAAGCTTCATTGTTCTTTGATCTTTGGGAAACTCCTTGCGATCGCAAGACTTTTACCGATTTATTTTTCTCCGTGTGACGTCCGTATAGAAGATCAAAAAATCAATTTAACTTTGGGATAAATGGAGAGGAGAGAAAAACGTGAATATCTCGGAAATTAGATGCGACAAAGTGGGCCCTTTTCACGTGGACGTACACATATAATTGGACTGAAATTTATAGAAATTTTTAATTTGCAATGACGAAATTCCTTGAAATTTCCGTATTACGGGAACGCTATAAAAATTCCCAATAAGTGTTCCCGGAATTTCCGCGATAATATTACTGAAACCTACAGACATCATTCCTGAATTCAAGACATTCCTTTGATTTCCAGGATCATGTCACTAGAAATTTTTTACAAAATGACTTAATTTTAACATTGCTTGCTCATTGCATTTCAGAAATGCAGCTGCCTAAAAAAGACACATCGATTCCTAGGAACAACGTTTTTTTTTCTCGGTAAATACAGACAATAGAGAAATGTCAGAGTACAGTGAATAAACTTCACTCGTCAAAAACTCCATAATGGCAGAGTTAAATTCCCTGATTTTTTTTCACTCTCGATTAATTTTTTAAAGATTCAAATTGATACTTAAGTATCAATTGATTCATTCACATCGTTCCATTCCATCGGGAGATATTGTCGATTGGAGACAATTTTTTATGGTCACTGACGAATGAAAACCATTCATTTAAATCTCGCAATAATCTGCGAAAAGTCTCATTCGTTAATCTATTATTATTGATTTAATCCCATTATGTGTATGAGATTTGTTGAGATATAATCTCTCACAAATATTGAATATATTTCTCATCAAAATAATTTGAAATTCATTCATTACCTTTGTATCACTGACAAAATATGTAATAAATGTGAATAAGATGAATTGCTCGTATTTTTTTTTTTATTAAAGATCTAGTTGTATAGAAATTCAAATAAATGATCCTCTTTCGCTCAAGACTGCATAATTCCTTCTCTCCCTCTCCTTTATGATCAACTAATTTACAAATTAAGACAATAAGAAGTTGTATGAACGAAAATGGGTTAATCAAGCGGATGAGTGAATGCAAAGGAGGTTTCATGTTGGATTTAATATTGGGAACGCTTCCCAGTTATCGACTGTTTCCATGGTAATAAATGAAAATCTCTTTACCCACAGAGCCGGTCTCTCGATTAGTTCATACGCGCCACCACTATGAAACTCTGAATGAACAGTTCCCATAAGCCTGAGCCATGAAGAATAGAGACCTATTCTCTTCATGGCCTGAGCAATCTCCCTTATCTCCCTTATTATCTCTGATACAAGCAGGATTGATGAAGCCAGAAAACAGGGGACAAGTTCGCCCCAGCGCCAGAAGCGGCGTTCCGGTCGACTTACGGCGGATGCTGTACCGAGTATTTTCACGAATAGACCCCCAAGGAGGAAAGGTATATGAAAAAATCGAAGACGTCTTCAGGTTTTCCGCTTGACCTTTTTTATATGATACGATGATCACCGTGAGTAAGTTAGTGTTGATAGAATTGCATAACTCTACCCCTCGGGTGACGTGGAAAGAGTTTTGTATACTTGAAGATCTTATTATTTTACCCTCATTCACTTCAGAGCTTCAATAAGATAAAAAAACTCACACTCCAATGAAATTCATATATTATGAACNGCTCACTCCAATGAAATTTATATATTATGAACTGGGAATGATAATAAAACTATTGACAAATATTTCCTCGCTTTCTACAAATTCAAAATTATCATGGAAAAAAAAGTTGAAATAATCACTTCAATCTAATTCTGATGATGATTTTTTTCCTTTTAACTCTATTCCTCTCTAATTACCACCATATTACAATTCCTCTTCCGTAATGAAAGAAAAAAAAAAAGACCGAGCGGAGATTTGAACTTGCGATGCCAAGCACAACAGACGTGTGGTGGGAGAGATCTCGCCGCGTGAGGGGAAGAGGCGTAACAGCGTCACGCTCGGCGCCCGATGGTACTTGTCCCCTGTTTTGGTGTCGGCGACATCAAAGCTTCACCCAAAGAGGATAGACCTGAGTAGAGGCCCGGATCGGGGGGTTTGACTGACTCCAAAAAAGTTAGTTGGTACCCCACGGGAAAGGCGGCGGCCCAGTCGAATTGTCGGTAAATGTGAGTCGGGTGCGTAAGTAACTCGGCAGTAGCAGTCCCGGTGTCACAGGGACAGTTTTAGAGGGTAAATTTTGTCCTCCTTGTTCTCAATGTTTACTTTATGTTTTTCAGTTGATTTATTCGCCGACTAATTAATATTAAGGGATGAAACAAAGACTGTTCAATGGAGAATTCAATTCCCCATCCATCAATCCCCGTTTCATCTCTGAATCTCTGCAATAGAAAAATTAATATCGCGACGAAAGTCACGGCGCTATAAGAAACCCAATGTTTTCTCGGCGCAGAGTGACTCCCCATTAATTCGCCCGCTAATTGCAAAATCGTCTCTTTTCTCCTAATTAATATTAAGGAATGAAACCAATGCTGTTCGATGGAGAATTAAATTCCCCATCCTTCAACC
>NW_021680984.1:4667-4754 GCF_001412515.2 Diachasma alloeum
AACTGCGACGAAAGTCGCGGCGCGATGAAAAACCCAATGTTTTCTCGGCGCAGAGTGACTCCCCATTAATTTGCCCGCTAATTAAAA
>NW_021680984.1:5010-5165 GCF_001412515.2 Diachasma alloeum
TGGGGAATATAATTCTCTATCGAACAGCATTGGTTTCATTCCTTGATATTAATTAGGAGAAAAGAGACGATTTTTTAATTAGCCGGCGAATTAATGGGGAGTCACTCTGCGCCGAGAAAACATTGGATTTCTTATAGCGCCGTGACTTTCGTCGC
>NW_021680984.1:5527-6694 GCF_001412515.2 Diachasma alloeum
ACTTTGATTCTTCATCGAACAGCATTGGTTTCATTCCTTAATGTTAATTAGGAGGAGAGATACGATTTTTTAATTAGCGGGCGAGTTGTCGGGAGTCACTGCGCCGAGAAACCATTGAGTTTTTCATAGCGCCGCGACTTTCGTCGCAGTTTTTATTTTTTTATTACAGAGATTAAGGAATGAAACGGGGGTTGAAGGATGGGGAATTTAATTCTCCATCGAACAGCATTGGTTTCATTCCTTAATATTAATTAGGAGGAAAGAGACGATTTTTTAATTAGCGGGCGAATTAATGGGGAAGCGCTCTGCGCCGAGAAACCATTGAGTTTTTCATAGCGCCGCGAATTTCGTCGCAGTTTTTATTTTTTTATTAGAGAGATTAAGGAATGAAACGGGAGTTGTTCGGTGGGAAATTTAATTCTCCATCGAACAGGATTCGTTTCATTCCTTAATATTAATTAGGAGAGGTGAGACGATTTTTTAATCAGCGGGCGAGTTGTCGGGAGTCACTGCGCCGAGAAACCATTGAGTTTTTCATAGCGCCGCGAATTTCGTCGCAGTTTTTATTTTTTTATTACAGAGATTAAGGAATGAAACGGGGGTTGAAGGATGGGGAATTTAATTCTCCATCGAACAGCATTGGTTTCATTCCTTAATGTTAATTAGGAGCAGAGATACGATTTTTTAATTAGCGGGCGAGTTGTCGGGAGTCACTGCGCCGAGAAACCATTAGGTTTTTCATAGCGCCGCGACTTTCGTCGCAGTTTTTATTTTTTTATTACAGAGATTAAGAGATGAAACGGGGGTTGAAGGATGGGGAATTTAATTCTCCATCGAACAGCATTGGTTTCATTCCTTAATATTAATTAGGAAAAAAGAAACGATGTTTTAATTAGCGGGCGAATTAAATGGGAGTCACTCTGCGCCGAGAAAACATTGGGTTTCTTATAGCGCCGTGACTTTCGTCGCAATATTAATTTTTTTATTGCAGAGATTAAGGGATGAAACGGGGGTTGATGGATGGGGAATTTAATTCTCCATCGAACAGTATTGGTTTCATTACATGATATTAATTAGGAGAAAAGGGAGGATTTTTTAATTAGCGGGGGAATTAATAGGGAAGCTCTCTGCGCCGAGAAACCATTGAGTTTTTCATAGCGCCGCGAC
>NW_021680984.1:6995-31107 GCF_001412515.2 Diachasma alloeum
ACGATTGTTTAATTAGCGGGCAAGTTGTCGGGAGTCACTGCGCCGAGGAACCATTAGGTTTTTCATAGCGCCGCGACTTTCGTCGCAGTTTTTATTTTTTCATTGCAGAGATTAAGGAATGGAACGGGGGTTGAAGGATGGAGAATTTAATTCTCCATCGAGCAGCATTGGTTTCATTCCTTAATATTCATTAGGAGAAAAGAGACGATTTTGCAATTGGTGGGCGAATTAATGGGGAGTCACTCTGCGCCGAAAAAACATTGGGTTTCTTATAGCGCCGTGACTTTCGTCGCCATATTAATTTTTCTATTGCAGAGATTAAGGGATGAAACGGGGCTTGATGGATGGGGAATTTAATTCTCCATTGAACAGTCTTTGTTTCATCCCTTAATATTAATTAGTCGGCGAATAAATCAACTGAAAAACATAAAGTAAACATTGAGAACAAGGAGGACAAAATTGCCCCTCCGAACCTGTTCCTGTGACACCGGGACTGCTACTGCCGAGCAGGGTTGCCAGATGCCCAGGAGAGGAAGTCGCCAAGTGGATAAGGTGGGGGCGCCAGAAAGCGCCAAATGATTTTCAAAAGGCGCCAGAGTCGCGCCACCAACTAATAATTCAAAATTTAATAGAAAATTCCGTTGCTTTATTCAGTTTACGAAACAATATTGGATAATCTCGCATTCTCAATGAAAATAATTGAATATAATAGAATATAAAATACAATATCATAAAATATCAGGAATCATCAAAAACAGTCTAGAGAATATATAGTCTCCATCAACTTCATAGGAAATTGTCCGCAATTTCGAACATTTCCTCCTTCTCTTTTTCCTGTCTCATTACCATCATCTTTACTCCCTTACATATTACTGGCTGTGAAGAGCCTCAACATCTGCTCACTGGCTACGAATGTGTTGCAACATAGACCGGTAACATTGAAATGAACTTTAATCCTCAGAAGAGCCTCCAACAAGCTCATTCCCATTTTGTTGCGTCGTTTAGTTTTCGTGAGATTCATAACAGAAAAGACTCGTTCTACGCATGCATTACTCGTTGGAGCACATAACATACGTAAAACAGCGTCAGCTAATTCTCTGAAAGAGAATCTCCCATCACCATCTGCAAAAGCATACACAATTGACCAGAAATCAATTATGCTAACTGGGAGAACGTTTGAACAATGAATCTTCCAATCGACGAAAAGTAACTTCTGCCACTGTGACTCGTAGACAGCTATTTCCACCTCTGGATCAAGGAAAAGTCTTAGAACCTCAATGATTGCACAGAATTTTGCTTGCTCAGGGCCAAGGCATTTCAGTGGACTAAGTAGTTTATACTTCTTGAAAATTTCCATGTTAACTGGCAATCGTTTGGCCATCTCCATGAGTAATCGTTTCAAGAAATTGAAACACCGCTGTTTCATTTCCAGCACCTTGTCAGAGCTGAGATTCGCCGAGGCCAGTTCTGCCATCAGATCAAAACCGAAATTCACCGATTCTAATGGCAAAAAAGCTAACTCATTATCCAGAGCACCACAAACCTGGTCCAGCAGATTCACTCCATCTCGATGCACGACTAGAAAAGCTGGTTTGAGTATCTTAGTGGTGAATGATAAAAATGTTGTGTACATTTCATCATAAGCACTCCCAGCATCAACCTTGTCACTTTGGAAGGTCAAGTTCAAACTTTGCATTTGGGCAAGGATGTTTCTCAAAAATACCAAATAGAGTGTTGGATTCATCCTGAAGCATGCTGTGAATCATTCGAGCACCATACCATCTTTCAGTTTGGCTGACTATACCAAAATGAGTCTTCAGTTCCAATCACTGTTCCAAAATCCTCTTACAAGCGTCATGGAACGCTAACCAACGTGTTTAAGATAGTTGAATTAGTTGATAGAAGCGATTGCTCTCGACACCTGCATTAATAGTATCAAATAATCTCTTGTACTTAACACGACGAAGTGTACTCTGCTTAAACCAATTGTAAACTTCCTTGACTAAATATTCCAATGAACTCGGTAACTCCTCTGACGCTTTACAGGAACATAAGTGAATCGAATGGCAGGAACATTTCAATAGCTGCAGATTGGGGATGTCTTTCTTCAGTAGGGCGTAGAGAGATTCTTTATGCCCACAGAGATTGCTTGCTCCATCTGTCCCAAGTGGTGTCATATTCTCCTTCGGGAGCTTGATCGTCTCCAAGTATTCACAAACACTCACGTATAGGCATTTAGCTGTAGCTTCTTGCACAAGAAACATCCCCAAGAAATCTGTTACCAATTTCCCTTCTGTTGTATTGAAATATTTGAAATAGAGGCACATGTATTTGGTGACTGATACATCGGTGGACTCATCAACAATCAATGAATATCCATTTTTTCCAATAGCTTCAACCAATTCTGTCAGCATCACAGGAGCTATCACGTTCTTGAGGATACTAGTACATTTTGTACGTTTCAATTTGAGATCCTCAAGAGGACTCCCCTTGGCTAGAGGCATCACCACATCAACAAGATGATCTACTGTTCTGATTGCTGAATGAACAGCAACGTGTGTAGAGATATTAATGGCAGCAATTGTCAATTTCTCGCTGACTGGTCTTTTTACTGCGGAAGAAAAAAAAATCATAACATTGTTTAAATTTCAATCCCAGTGATTTTTGTCTATTGACCTGTTAAAAAATACCACAAACACAAAAAAATTCATCTGTACCATAGTTCAACATTTTGCTTTTTGTTGGTAGACGTATGGATGACATTTTGTCAGTGTGACTCTTGGCTTTTCCATGTCTCTGTAAGTCCGATGAATGACTACGTAAATTGACTCGACAGACTTTACAGCGTGCATCCTGATGTGAATCGTCTGTATCACTCTTATCTTCATTTTTCTCCAGCCAACATGTTAGAAAATGATATACATTGATTAGTAACGTGAGCTTTTTTATGATCGAAGAAGTTATTCCAGACAAAGTGGCTTTACAACCTTTAGCCCACTCTTCGCTCTCCCAACTCGGGTTGTATCTGCGTTTTGGCATTTCCTGATAACATCAACTTCTTACTTTGAAAATTACTCTCACGACAATCGAGAAGAATGAAAATCAGGGAGTCACGACAAATTTAAAATCGGTTTGAGACAACGGCACCTAGAGTCTTTGGAATTTTCACGATGATCATTCGAGGCCTCTCAGTGTGCACTCTCCGACATCAGATGTGTCATGCTCATTTTTTACGTTTCCATTGGTGGGATAGTCTCAGTGCACCGAGCATCATCCAATCATGAACTTGGCAGAACGGAAAGAAATGTTTATGACGTGTACTCATGAGTCTACCGGCGACAAAGATGAAAACACCTCGTTGGTGAACGACTTCGAAGTTACAGCGGGAAATATAAATATATGATGAGAGTCTGATAGGCGAAATTCAACGTAGAAGTTTTTCTTGATTGAAAAAAATTTAGGACGTCAACATTCAAAGTCGCCAAAATAGCGCCAAAGCGCCAACCGAAAAAACTCACCGCCAAGATAGTAGTCGAATGCGCCAATTTGGCGCCAAAGCGCCAAATCTGGCAATCCTGCTGCCGAGTTACTAACGCACCCGACTCACATTTACCGACAATTCGACCGGGACGCCGCCTTTCCCGTGGGGTACCAACTAACTTTTTTGGAGTCAGTCAAACCCCCCGATCCGGGCCTCTACTCAGGTCTATCCTCTTTGGGTACATACTCTAAATTAGTTCTGCGCCACCGCTACGAAATTTTGCGGTTGAAGCGTTTCCANTATTGTCCTTTCATTCTTGACTTTTCTCAGTATTTAAAGATTTTACGTTATTTAATTAATTTGTTATATTAATTTGAATATCGCGGACAAAGATGGCTGATCATTGCTACCAACCATCAAAATCAGCGTCAAGACATCACACCTTCCCGCATAAAATAAAAATTAGACTCAAGAAGAGTCTAATTTTTAACAAGTCTTATTTTATTTTATGTACTTATCAATTATCTGAGCATATATACAGTCTTATATTCTAAATCATCTATCCATTAACATGAATGATTAGCTTACATTTCTTATTTTAAGTCTTAGAAGGTTTTTTCGATAAAAATGCTGGTTTTAACTTATTAATATGTACAGTTTTCTTACGATAATCCGATAGCTTAATCTCTGCATTCTCATTGTTCATCACTTTTGACACCTCATAGGGCCCTAAATAATTAGCATCTAACTTACTGGTCTTAGCATCATTTATTAAAAATACCCAGTCGCCCGGTTCAAAATGTCTTTGATTAACAGCCCTGTCGTAATACACTTTAGATCTAAATTTCGCTAAATCAACATTATCAGCTGCACGTGATTGAGTTTCACGCAGCTTTTCTACTAAATCACCTAGATACTTCGTATATACAGGTACACTACTTTCTTTAACAAAATTAGATGGAATCCGTGCCAATCTCCCAAAAATCAACTCATGAGGAATAAAACCTGTTGATTCATGGACTGAAGTATTGTATGAGAACATGGAATATTTTATCCACGTATCCCAGTCTCTGTTCGTGTCAATGAATTTCTTCAAGTACTCAACTAAGACTAAANAACCATTGACAACTTTCCCTAATGAGTCTAGAGACCAAAGAGGATTGACTAAAGTAGAGGCTCAGATCTCGGGGTTGGACTGACCCCAAGCCAAAAGTAGTTCGACCCCAACGGAGGGATGCCGCCACGGTCGAATCTGATGGCTGGGCGAACTGCCTGTGCGGGTAACTCGGCAGTAGCAGTCCCGCTGTTACAGGGATAGTTTCGGAGGGGAATCTATGTCCTCCTCGCCCTCAGCATGTTCTTAATGTTTTTCAGGTGACTCATTTGCTGGCTAATTAATATTAAGGAATGAAACACAGAGGGTGTGACGGAGAATTAAATTCCCCATCAATCGATCCCCGTTGCATCCCTTAATCTCTGTAACAAAAAAATACAAACTACGACAAAGTCATGGGCCAGTGACAAAAATAATTTTCTTCTCTGTTATGTCCTATCAATGTTACTAGGAAGACAGTGGCGCCTTTTTGAAATAACGAACGCCAAACTTCGAAATGTGGATCCGTTAGCCGCTAAACCTCTGATGAGGACTCCATCGATGTTGACTCGTTCATTTTTTTTGAATAAATGGGTTGAAGGTGTATTCCAGAATAAATCAAAACACTAGTGCTTAGGAGAGCACATTAACACTATTTATTTCAAACTTCTAATTTAAACTTGAAATCTTTGGTAGACAAATACACTTGATAAAACTTTTATGGAAAACTTTAAGAAAAACTAATCGAAGAGAGAAGCTGGAACAGTTGTCGGAACAACAGCCACGATGGGACTGTCTCTAACTTAAACTAAAAATCTAAGGGTTGGGTCCATACACCCCCACTAGACCAAAAGTTGCGCGCGCAATCTTGGCCCGGAGTAAAGGGAAGAGGGGTAACTTAAAAGAGAAATCGGGAAGCGAAAGAGGGAGAAAGGGGAGCGTGTGACGTCAACAGTATTCCCTCTTGAGGGGTCTCAGGCCCTTCAGCTCCGCGATACAATGAACAAAGGAGAACTCAACACTCAACACGTGTGGAACACGTGAATCAGAGAGACTTTCTAAATATCTCAGAACCGAGACTTAACAATTTTACGACCGTAACCGTCGAGTTTATTTTCTCTCTATATTTCAGAATTTCAAGAAAAGTATTGTTTTGAGGAATTTTGGAGAGCTGTAAATTTACGAAGTAAACTCAAGTACTTGACATTTATTATTTCCGGCAACGGTTTTTCTCACGCCTGCGAAGTTGTTTTTCGTCCCCTGTTCATTGTCCTTTCATTCTCGACTTTTCTCAGTATTTAAAGATTTTACGTTATTTAATTAATTTTTTATATTAATTTGAATATCGCGGACAAAGATGGCTGATCATTGCTACCAACCATCAAAATCAGCGTCAAGACATCACACCTTCCCGCATAAAATAAAAATTAGACTCAAGAAGAGTCTAATTTTTAACAAGTCTTATTTTATTTTATGTACTTATCAATTATCTGAGCATATATACAGTCTTATATTCTAAATCATCTATCCATTAACATGAATGATTAGCTTACATTTCTTATTTTAAGTCTTAGAAGGTTTTTTCGATAAAAATGCTGGTTTTAACTTATTAATATGTACAGTTTTCTTACGATAATCCGATAGCTTAATCTCTGCATTCTCATTGTTCATCACTTTTGACACCTCATAGGGCCCTAAATAATTAGCATCTAACTTACTGGTCTTAGCATCATTTATTAAAAATACCCAGTCGCCCGGTTCAAAATGTCTTTGATTAACAGCCCTGTCGTAATACACTTTAGATCTAAATTTCGCTAAATCAACATTATCAGCTGCACGTGATTGAGTTTCACGCAGCTTTTCTACTAAATCACCTAGATACTCCGTATATACAGGTACGCTACTTTCTTTAACAAAATTAGATGGAATCCGTGCCAATCTCCCAAAAATCAACTCATGAGGAGTAAAACCTGTTGATTCATGGACTGAAGTATTGTATGAGAACATGGAATATTTTATCCACGTATCCCAGTCTCTGTTCGTGTCAATGAAATTCTTCAAGTACTCAACTAAGACTAAATGACTTCTCTCCAGAGATCCATTAGTCTGAGGGTGGAAAGCTGTGGTTTTCAACTGTTGGATCTTGAATAATTTAGCTAAATGTTTCATAACTTCACCGATAAAATTCGAACCCTGATCAGTCAATATTGCCTCAGGACAACCAAAAACACAAATGAAATTTTCTGTAAAAGCTTTTGCAATATCAATGGCTTTTGTTTCAGCTAGAGGAACTGCTAATGAATATTTAGTTAAATTATCTTGAATAGTTAAAATATATCTGTTGCCAGTGCTAGTAATGGGTAATGGTCCTACAATGTCGAGTGCAATTTTTTCAAAGGCTGTCTGTGGAGTATCAGTAACTATCATGGGTTGTCTTGTCTTGACTCTAACTAATTTATTTTTCTGGCAAGTAACACAATGCTTAATAAAATTTTGGATCTGTGGTTTCATATTTTCCCAGTAATATAATCGTCGGATTCTGTCATAAGTTTTCACCACGCCTTTATGTCCACCCACTACAGACTCATGCATCTCTTTTATTATATTTTCTCTTTTATCGATTTCTGGTACCTCAGTTTGATTTAGGCAAATAGTGACATGATAGCCTTGGGGAAATGTTCTTTCTAAATACATCTTAATATTACCCCAGGGGAGTTTATCAAGTCCGCCTCCAGTTCGCGCTATTCTAACTGTTCTTACGTCAAAATAATCTATTGATTCTTTCAGTTTTGTTATACCAAGACTAATATTGTTCAAGAGCGTTTTATTCTCAACTCCTTCTTTGATCACAATCAGGAAAATGTGGATTTTTCCATTTTTGAAAACAACTACATCACCGATATCCGGTTTGTCTTTGGGAAATTGTTTTTCGTCAATGTAACTCCTAGCGAGTAATTCTTGAAAAACTGGGGTTCTCATCTTGAAATCTGCAGAAATGAAGGTAGCGATGTTATCCTTTCGCATGAAAATTCCATCTCTGGTTTCGCTAAAAACATTCAATGGGACACGTTTATTTACTCTTTTCCCATGTTTAATAATTTTCTCTACTCGGGGGGAATTTAATTCTTCTTCGTCTGAGGAAGTAGGTTGATCGTCATAATCACTCATTTCATCTGGGAAATCTTCCTCTGGAAAAACAGGGGTAGAGGGTTCTTCTTCCGAGTTCGAATGAAAACCTCGACTAGTACTCTCCATATGGAAAATTGAGCATTCCACGCAAACACGATCACTTCCGTTGGGACTATTTCTACTATTTATTGATTTATCTCTTGTTGGACTTCCTCTAGATGCCTCGAGTGTTAGTATTGCATGCTGTTTTTCTATGATTTTCTGTAATTCTAGGGGGTCATGCGTGCACGTCTTATTCAGACCATTTTGTGTTCTATGCATTTCGTCTTTGCTCCATGCTTCCGGGCCCGGATAATAAACTAAGAACCCTTGGTTCGCTAGGAAAAGGGAAGACTCAGATAAGTCAGACTCCTCTACAGAAAGTACTGTGTCCTCTCGGCCAACCTCTTCCTGATCTGCAGGGGCACCCTGACCCTCATTAACAGACCTTCCCTTTTGATTTCTAAGGGGAGTGGCTCCTCTCTGATGTGACTTACTCACATCAGCGTCCATCCCATTTCTAGTAACTACGTCATTTCGTTTGACGAAATGAATTCTCTGGGTCTGTTTACTAAAATCTTGGGTTTCTCTGATTATGTTTCTCTCTATTGAGGACATCCTCGGGAAGTCTTCTAATTCTTCAATAAACAAACTCTTTGTAAACTTGATGTTTGCAATTGATAGATTTGATAATTCTACAGGATTTCGTGAAAGTGCATCAGCATTAGAATTCAGTCGTCCTGGTTTATAAATTACTTCATACTCATGTTCTCTCAGTGATAACACCCAACGGAGTAATCGCGATGCTGGATCTTTGATTTTATGAGCCCACACTAATGGCCTATGATCTGTCACTAATTTGAATTTTGTTCCATACAAATACGGACGATAGTGCCTCACAGCAAAAACGATCGCGAACAACTCCTTCTCTATGACAGAATAATTGAGCGCAGCTCCTCTTAATAATTTTGGGGCGTATGAAACAGGTAAATCATGACCTATTTCTCCCTGGCTGAGAACAGCTCCGAGGGCATAGAAAGAAGCATCTGTTGTTACGATAAAAGGTCTCTTGGAATTGGGGAATTGAAGAATGGGCTCTTTACATAAGAGGTCACGCAAATGTTCAAATGCGTTTTGACACTCGGTACTCCAAACGAACGATTGATTTTTCTTCAATAACTGGGTTAATGGACGAGAGATTCTGGCTAGATTGGGGATGAAACGTCGGTAATAACCGATAAGACCAAGAAATTCTTTGATATTTTTGGGTGTTTTAGGGACGGGAAATTCTTTCACTGATGCTACTTTTGTCGTATCTGGAGTAACTCCTTTGTCACTCACAATATGACCTAGATATGTCACGCTAGTTTGTAAAAATCTGCATTTATCTATTTGCAAGGTCAATCTACTTGTTCGAAGTCTCCCCATCAATTTGATGAGTTTTCTCTCATGATCTTGAAGGGATGATGCGTAAACTACAATATCATCGAGATATACGAAAAGGTCTGCACCTTGGAGTCCAGTGAGTACCTGGTCCATAAGACGCTGAAACGTCGCTGGTGCGTTCTTAAGACCAAAGGGCATTCTTGTGAAGTGATAATGACCATTTGGGGTTGAAAAAGCCGTTTTCATTTTGTCCCTCTCGTCCATAGGGATCTGGTGGAATCCAGAAGCTAGATCAAGGACCGAGAAGTATTTAGCACCTCCCAATTGGTCCAAAATATCAACAATATGGGGAAGGGGGTAGGCGTCTGAAATAGTCTTTTCATTTAAATTCCGAAAATCTATCACCATACGCCACCGTTTATTCCCAGCTGAATCAGCCTTTTTCGGCACGATCCAAATGGGTGAATTATATGGGGATGATGAGGGCTCGATTATATCTGAGGCGAGTAATTCCTTAATTTGTTTCTGAATTTCCTCTTTGTGAATTTGAGGAAATCTGTACTGTTTAGTGGAAATTGGAATTTCGTCTGTTGTTGGGATACTATGAGTCATAACATTTGTGCCCTGTAAGCGATCACCTGGAAGCTGGACTTGATAAGGGTATTTTCTAAACACTTTAATTATACTTTGTCTTTCTTCTGAATTGAGATTTTCTAAATGAAGGCTATCTTCAAGTCTCTTCATCCGTTCCTCTACAGATTCACTTTCAAACGCAAAACAAGTCTTAATCGGTTTCTCGGAATAACTCTCTATTTCTTCGATATATTGCGCTGGAATATTGAGTTCCTGTTCCTCCTCGTTGCAATTAATTATAAATATCCAAGCTATCCCATTGTTGTTTGTTACTAGCGACTCTCCTGCATATAAATTTGGGCCTAAATTCAACCTCGGTAAATATCCCTCTTTTAATTCATTAATAAAAACTTTTATGCCCACTTTGGTTTTGCAACGAGCAGGAACTGTCACCCTTGTTTGCAATAATGGAATTGTGATTCCTTTCTCACTCACTCGCACACAACTATCAGAAAAACACAATGTTGCTTTCTCATCTCTCAAAAATTGTGCACCTAAAATACCATCATACTTGATTGGAAAATCTGCACGAATAACTTGAAATCTACATGTAATGGAGTCAAACGTGATTTGAACTTCGCCAACTGTTTCATCGGACCCTGGGGTTATACCTGTTAATACGAAACGTTTACTCCTATCAATTTCAACGTGAGGTTTCAATAAGCTCTCTTTTATCAGATTTATATCTGCCCCAGAGTCAACTAAGAGTCAATTCCTCATATTCAATAAATCATCACTAGTAATTGTTACACAAGGAGAAGCTTGTTGATCGGCATGATTAATGTTGATCGATGCCTGCTGAGTTTGAATTTGATTGTTTGATTGAGAAGAATGTGTATTAGTATTACCAAATTTGTTTGAAGAAGTTCGACATTTCATAGTGGAATGCCCAGTTCTTTTGCAATTAACGCAATATCCCGGCTTGAATTTACTGTGACATTCACTCTTCACGTGACCTACTTTACCGCACGCATAGCAAATAACTTTTCCAAATGTTTTTTGATTATTAGTTGACATGACATTGACTTGAGCAGAAAGTGGCTTGTGTGTTCGATTTTGTGAATTGTACGGCCCGTGATTTTTGAAATGATTTTTGTGATGACTTTGTGAATTATTTGAAATTTTATCCTGTTCGTGCACTGAGAAAAATATTGTGCGTAGCCAACTGAAAATGCGGTGCATCAACTCACTCCTATAGTTGTATATATCCGTCACCTTTTGGAGTCCTGCGGGCTCCCAAAATGCGTTGAAATTCGGGTGTTGAGCGCACCGAATATAGGGATGCGTAGGCGCAGGTAGAGAGCGTACGAACCTCTCAGGTAGTTGCAATAACCAGCGCTCGGTTCCTAGCAAATTCGTTTACGGTCCCAATGGCTCGAGAAGCGATTCTTACCACAATGAAAACTGTCATTACAATGTATACTTCGACGTATAAACTCATTTAAGGACCTAAAAGAAATATCAATTCATACTAACAGACTCAGGTAAAAGCTACATTGTTCAAAAATATAGTCAGCTCAACTCCACAAATAGGTGTTGCAAATATTTTTACGCATCAGACAACTCATTTTTTTTCTGAAGGAACTCCTAGCAGAGATACATCTACTAAAATTGTGTTTGATAGAAATGATTTGCATCTTATATCGATTACTTAAATGGTCTGTTCAACAACACATAAAATTGCTACAGTCGCTTTTTAGATATACCAAGCATACTTTCAATTCAATAGAATATTTACTCAGTTTCATCAACTGAAATTTCGCTGGATTGAATTGAAAGTTTCATTGTTCCAATAACCATTTCATTCAGTAGAATCGTTTATGAGTTTTAATCGGAAATATCATGGTTCATGGCTTCACCACGTGGAAATAAAGAAACTGATACATGTTTTGAAATCATATTTATTCAGGTCAATAAAATAAATAGTGATCATTCATTATAAAACTTCAGTAGAAAATATATCATCATCATACATCATTATATATCATTTGTTTACATAATCAAGCAGATTAGATTGTACAATATAATAGCTTAGAATTGGAAAAAATTCCGATAATTTTTGTGTTGAGGGACTAAAAAATTGATTCGAAAAAATTATATGAAATGCTTAAGTAATAATAATATTTCTTACTGCTACTCTTCTCCTCGTTCTTAATAATCGACTCATGTGATTAACATCGTTAATTTTTGCTGCCTATAAATTCATCGGCACGGCAAATATTTCTTACCGCTAGCCATAGTGTAAATGTTACATGGTTTATAATAGTGTAATTGTTTGTAAGCGGCAAACCCCCACTGAGATGACTGTTCGAACGTAAATCCATGTACATGCGCAGCGAAGTCAACCACATTCAATTTTACATATATGAAAGAAACTTCACGATCATCATTCAATAATATATGTTTAATTTCACCGTAATGCTTTCCATCAACTGAATTTTCAACATTTATGACCATATTGCATCGATACCTCGCACCATTGATTTCTACCCAAGGAACAATATCGTGGTAAGAATCAAGTTCGCGATCAGAAATGAAGTTACGAAATGAGTAATAATCAGGGAGATTCTTTGCCTCAATAATACAGTTAGGGCCAAAATCTAATCGAATACTAAATCCTTTCTTTGCCTGAAACCGTTCAGCAAGACCCAATTGATGTTTTAATGCCAAAGAATAACATATATTCTTCCTCGATCGCATAACATTAGCACTTTCTTTTAGTTGTTTGTGTTTAGCTTCAAAACGGAGGGCTGATAATGGATAGACCGGTCCATTTCGAAGAAGGAGCCGAGGATAATGAAGGAGGAAATGAAATTTTGGCTTCAAGTGTTCCTTAAAAAGCTTTTGATACAAACAATGATGCTTTGTTATTAATATTCGTAGCGATTCCATGTTTTCAATTGTTATTTTTGGATTTAAAAGAATGCACTGAATTTCTCTCAATAAAATGTATAATTTCCACGTTGTATTTCCCTCTGGTACTAAATCACCGATTATAAAACTCAAAGTCTCAAGCAAAAGTTTCATTTCCGAAGCTGAGCAATTAAAATTCGCATTTTTCAAAGCTGATTCAGTAAAAGTGGGGATGTGCGTTGATCTTTTCTGATTTCCATAATCAAAGAATTTGATTCGGTAATTTAGATCATCTAAAGTGAATCGTTTTTGTACGTAAATCAAGGAGTGCAATATTTTTGGAATGACGTATCTACAGAGTCCTTCTAAAATGTCATGCATAACATCGCAATAGAAATTAGAGGCAATATGATACGTGAGAAGATTATGAAAAATGCTGTCCTGCTTTAGTCCATGAGAAAAATTTTGTAAATCTTCGGTAAAATTTTTTTTTGTCCTTAAAAATTTTTCATCTTCAGCTACTGCGGTTTGTAATATGCTTTTATCTACTCGACATATGTGACAATAATGATTGGAACTGAAACTTTCGTGAAACCCGAACAGTGTATGTATACCTATAGATTATCGCTTGCAAACAAAGATACTACGAAATAAACTTGACGAATACCCATGCTTGTTTCAACACTAATACCCTTCCTCTCCAAATCCACGAGTTGTTTATGAAGAGCCGCAAAGACGTTATAATTTTCGAAAGTTTTTAAATCATTTGAGGTATGTAACTGAATCAAAAAAATATTCTCCAACATCGAATTATACTCAGGAGGAATCCCTAAAATTTTACAATATACTGCACCGATTTTGTTCACTCCTTTATGAGAACCGAGTGGATTATTCACTTCAAAATCATCAAAGAACATCAATAATGGCAGGATGAATTTCCCGTCGAATTTCGCGCGGGTTTCTTTCCATAACTGACCATTCAAGAAAGATGTTACATCCTCGGCATTTGAACAATCTGCCATGTAAGCTTCTAAAATAGAAAAAACATCCGGCAATTCTAAAAATTTCTTCAAGAGAGTTCCTACAGGAATTAACTGGCCAGTTACATTTTTTAAATCTAACGATGTACTTCCATTGATGGAACCTGGCTTTATACTTGTACCTATAGAAAATGCTTCGGGCCGCACGAGATGTCCTGATGATTCAAAATGTTTTTGCCTTTTGTAGTCGGTCTCTAAATCTTTAAATGGATTCGTAAGACTATCCACCATCGAATCAAATAATACATTATTATCTGTTGAATTACCTTTAGCGTGTACTTGTTTTAAAATTTCTGCGTATTCTGAGCCGAATAATTCACTTGTATTTTCTATAATATCTTGAATAACCGAACGTGTGATATTGGGATTAGAATATAATTTGGCGACAAAAGATAATGCTCTATCTGTCACGAGTGTTCGGAATGCGACTGGACTGAAAATGCAATTATTTGAGTTAACAGAAGACTGATTTTTTAATGCATCATTAGTGGGTACCCTTTGAGGGAACTCATCAATGATATCTAAGTTGTTATAATATTGTACGACGAGAGTGACTTGTTCGGGTACGATAAGATTCGAATGTGCTCGGTTCAAATGTTTCTTAAAGTCATATAAATTTTTGTATTCACGAATACACCCAGGCTGAGGACAGCGGACTGATTCGTAACGAGTAAAATTATGTCTCAATTTTATATGCGCCCATAGGGTGCTGGAAGATTCTACTTTTTTGGGACACCTGGGACATATATACGGCATGATGAAAACTGTAAATGTACTTGTTATTATACAAGGCTAGATACTTCTTGATGAGTTATCTCATCGAAAAATTTGTATTGCGCGATCTAATCTTTCAATAAATTAATCATTCGAAGTACAAACGCAGCTGGTCGATCCCATGGTGTTCGAATTCCATATAATACTCTTTGTATTATTAACCATAAATGTTGACTAGCAAATGGATATTCGGCACCGCACACATGGAAAATTTGGAAACAAACATGAAGAGATTTCAGAGGGGAATCGAACGAATACCGAATTTTATCCACAATCACGTAATATTGTGTCACCTCACTCAGAGTTGGTCCAACGGCGATGAGATATGGCTGTACCGTTAATCCCTTGCTCTGCATCAAAGACTTTCTCTCATCAATGGTTTTTTGGACATCACCTGGTATCTATCAGACAAAACGTGAAATCAATTATTATAGAAACTAATAGTCAGGTATGAAAAATTATTCATGATTCCCATGGAAGAAAAAAATCGAGATTATTCAAAAAGAATACTTACTTTGACATGGATAATAATACTTGAATGACATTCATTCACGCTTGGTTTCTACTGCTGGGTTCCTTCACGAGTAACAATAGTTTTTCTGGTTCTCGGTGGTACTAAATATGGGAGAATCCAAATTTGAAGAAGAATCCTGTAATCTGTATTAAAATTTATATTATAACTAACGTCAAAAAAAATCAACAACGAATACTGGCTTCTTGTACTGAATTGATTTGCATAAAGTTTACTTACACGGGTGACTAGCTTTCTTCAAAGACTCGATATGTTCTTTAATGATGTTTTTTTGATGTGTAGAGGCCAATGATAATAGCTTATCGCAAAAACCTGGCCATTTCTTGTAAATATCGGTTTCTTTCACTCTGAAACGCTGCACAAAATCCAAATCGAGAAGGAGGTATCCTGATGGATCAGCTAAAACTGGATACTGCGTTAAATAATCGTTGACAGTTCCTTTTTTCTTAATCAATTCGTCAAGACGAACATCTATAGTCTCTTTCCAATGGTAGCGTAGTTCGTCCCCAATCTCCTTGTTGTGGGCTATGTACTCGAGACTCTCGCTTTTGTCTGTAAATACAGTGAATAAATGGTTTTCGTAGCAATACGAATAATTACATATGATGATATTGATTGAATGAAAAATTTGGTATTGAGCGAAATATTTACCACTACTTGCAGCGTCTGTTTGAAGCTCTTCGTTATCTGATGTCTCTATTAATCCATGCCTTTTCTTGAATAATTGTCTTTTTTTCCGATAAATTTCATACAAACGACCTCTAGCCGGCTCTGACTTCTTCAATGCAGAAATACTTTTTGAAATCGGTGCCCAGTAATATACATCCGGGTCTTCCCGTGGGAAAATGGAATAAATTTGTACTTTCAAATCCAAGAATTTATATTTATCCAGCTTCCTATCAGAAATTTGAGGAAATGAATATTACTATTATTACATTCAATGAATGAAACGAAATTCAACATGAAAATACATACGTTTTGTGATCCACTAAATTGTCTGTGATAATAATATCGCACAACTCGAGTGAAGCATTCTCAGAAAGATGGTTTTTATTGGAATATTCTGCTAAAATACTGCGACCAGCACTTGTTTTTTTCAACAAGAACCAGATGGGACAAGAATTGATATCTCGTTTTTTCAAAGAAGATTCCGAAGGATGTGAAGATTTAGTACGTTTTTTGCCATTCACGTTAATCTCATAATCTTCGTCATTTTCCTGACCATCTGAATTGTCAACGTCATCAATGTCAGTCTCAGTATCAACAATTTCTCGAGCTGTTGTGCTTGGATTATTGCACTCATTCGTTCTTGATGTAACCTGGAAATTGGGAATAAAATGAATACAGCAAATTGGGCTAGTGTATTGCTCGTATCGGCAATAGAATTAAAACAAGTTTTAACGTTAGGAAAAATTGACAGATGACTCTAGCCTATGAAAAAATAGAAGACTACTTCATTAAGATAGTTCGATAGAAAGTATCTGATCAGAATAGAAGCAATACTTACAGGACTACTACTAAGTGAATTATTGATCACCTGTGAAGAGAAAAATTGTTTGAGTGAAATCGAGAACATTCTTGTAAATTAACGGAGAAAATTGTTAAAACCTTACAATTTCTGGTTGGCAAGGTTCTTTTCGAACCTCAGATTGAAACTCAGTTTTCCAATGCTCTGAGAATTCTTTTGCTAATCTATGATTTCCGATAATCGCTTCAATTTCACCCGTGGATAATTTCTTCAATTCTTCTATACCGATATCTTTTTCTGTAACGAAGAAAAATGGTATTGGGTCAAATTTGAAGAAAAAGATTTGAGTAATTTCAATAGAAACGGACTCACTTTATTGACATTAAGACAGCATCACTTTATTATGACTCCTATGTCTTTCGCGGTCATGCTACATGCATTCGAATATTATATAATCTAATTAAATCGGGTTTCATCAATTTGGGAGGAGCAAAATTGAAAAAACAATTCGCGAAGAATAAAATGGAGATATTATTCCCGGAAACTGAGTAGTTATTCTTAAAGGGTTATGGCAATAGTAGCCAGCCAAAAAGGGACAATATTGAATTTTTCTTTCTCGAGAAAACATAATTTGTTTAGAATGCTTAACTTTCCCCATCGTCTCACCATACCTATATCTTCTATTTTCCGTACATGAAAAAATAGTTCAGGAAAGAATTCATTTCTTGTGAAGTAAAAATGGTCTCTCAGGTATTTGGACGCTTCTAATCATCTGAAAAAAAACGATAAATGGAAACTTCTGAATTAAATTTCACGACAATGCTAACGTTTTGGCGGGCTTTTTCCCACTTAGAAATTTGATTTCGACTGCCACAATTAAGGCAAAAGTTAATGGGTGAAAACGCCAACTATTGGTCCGGTTTTGTACCCTCAATTTTTAGATTTCATTTTAATTTCGATTTTTTTTAATGACTATTATGACCGGGGCATCAATTTCTTCGATTTTCGAGTTGTCAACGAAATTTTGTTTCAGAAGAGCCAAAACAAAATTTAATTTTACTCAATATATATTTCCGATGGAACTTTCCCGTTCTTTCGATTGAGCGTGTCAGTGAGTTCACGCAATCGAAAATGCCTGAAAATGGCGAAAAAAAGTCGAAAATGTCGTATTTGACCTCCTTCCGCCTAGTTTATCTCAATTTTTTTTGTTCCCTTTCTCAACATGACTTTTTCCACGCAACATATTCGAAGTATAACTTGGAAATCCGATTCCTTCAATCCGAAAACAATTGGAAAAAATGTAAAAAAGACGAAAAAAAAATAAAAAATACTTTTTGAACTACGCTTAATCGAAAGAACGGGAAATTTCCATCGGAACTACATATCGAGTAGAATTAAATTATCTTTTGGCTTTTCTGAAACACAAAATTTCGTGAGAAATTCGAAAATTAAAGAAATTGATGTCCAATTATAATAATAATCGAATAAAATTGGAAAAAAAAATTCTTTGAATACCTCGGAAGATATAATAAAGGAAGGGATAATATAATATACAAATTGAGAATACAAACCCGGACCAATAATTGGCGTTTTCAACCTAATTTATAAAAATTTCCGCTGGTACCTGATAGAAAGACTATTCTAAGATATAAAGATTTTTTTCAGATGACTCGGAGCGTCAAAATGTTTGAGACACGGGCCGGGGGCAGTTTTTTTCACGGAAAATAACTTTTTTCGATGGACATACCCCCTAAACTAATATGGGAATTTATTAGGCTAGGCAGGGTGTTCAAAATATGTATAAATAACCCCTGTAGGGGAAAATAAGGCGAAGTGAAATAAGGGCTTAAAGTGGCCATAAGGGGCCTGTATTTGGACTTTTAGACCCCGTGGTTATGTAGCAGCATCAGAGACTACCTGCAACAAACCGCAGAACGATGAAAAAAGGCGAAAAATAATGTAAAAAACACTGTTGTCTCACCTTGCCTGGCCGTTTCACTTTGGCCTGTTCTCCCCTATTTTTATCTTTATAACGTAAATATAGATATATGTATGAATTTTTTCTCACCTTGAAAATCTGGTAGTAAGAATAGCACTTTCCACCGAGAAAATAATTCAGCCATTATTTCACTCATGATAGAATGAAACAAATCCACTGGCATGGGGAATGAAACGACACTTTGAATGTTGGGCACACAACTGAAATTTCGTTCAAGTCACACAGGAGACGCTTTTAAATATCACATCTATTCCGCTTAAAGATTGAGTTTTGAATGACCTCAAGGACGCTTTACTCCTTGGGTTATGCGACCACCCGTTCCAGACATAATATTTGGACCCTTGTGGGGGTATTCTTGACACCTACGATTGGTTCTGTCAAACCGCCGGAATTTTCTCATAAGGTAATTGGCTGGGACATCAGGAAAAACCCTTGACGTCAGCAGCCTAAGACCCCCCCCAGCCTAATGCAGCCAGGTATCGCACGTGCCGACTCCCTTGGCGCCTGATGATGTTTGAGGGGTACTTAAGCAAACGTAAATAGGCGGGAAATCTTTTCATGCCAATATTTCGATCATATGGCTTTGTTATAACACCCACAACAGATCAATAGCATCTTCATATTTCTGACCCAGAGTGCACGAAACCATCATATTGTTCCGATACTTCCTGCTATGGTCAAAAGAAAAATCTTACCGTATGCAAATGACTTTGTTCATTACTCTGTGAATTATTCGCTCGTTTCTGTGGTCTTTTAGAAGAAAAATTTTAATTACTATTATTTGGGGGGTAAATCAGGACAAGAAAAATTCTTAGAAATAGTAAACGCCAAAAAAAAATTGGAAGAGAATAATGGATAGAAACAAAATTCATACATTTGTAGATATAAGAGATGTACTGTAAAGAATCCTCATTAAACAGATATTCCACTGTAATTTTATGGCCCCCTGCAATTTTGTGTACAACGAAAAACCATTGTAAGCAAAGACATGAAACTGAATGGAGTTTCCATTTCATTGTTTTTTTTTGTTCAAATGACGAGGAAAAATAATATTCCGGAATGTTCGAAACCTACCTGATGTCAAAATCTTTTGTTTCCAATACGAAAACCGATTGAAATAAAAGAAAGGAAATTTCGAGGAATTATTTTCCTAGCAACATTAATTTCTTTGTCCCTTTCTACCACACCAACGCTGGGAAACAACCCCCTCTTTTCTTACCTGAAACTTTCCATGAGACAATCCACCAGTATGGGAATAAAATATTGCCTCGAAATTTTCAATGTATTTTTATTATTAAAAAGTACATGTAAAAATTTAAAACATGAGCACAAATTAAGATCTCTAACTCTAAAATTGACAGAGCTAATAAAAAATTTTTTTTTTCAATAATAATTTTCTTTATTTTTTGCGAACCATAAAAAAAATGTTATAAAACATGGATTTATTCGGAATTTTTCTGAGTTAAAAAAAAATATTGGTTTTTAATTTTGGAATCATTTTTTCGTTTATTACTAAAAATTAAAATATCAATTATTAATTTCAAGATGTTCCTCACTTTAACATAGATAACATAGATTTATTTTTGGTGTTGTGCAGAATTCAGAAATGGATGGGTGAGAAAAGCCTAAGATATTCTCCGGATATCAGCTTTTTAGAAATATCGTTGAATCTAAGCAAAATGGGAAATTTATTGTTAAAACTTATTTTGTAGAGCAAAATGAGATCTACAAAAAAATTCTGTATAAAAAGTTTGCTATCTCTCTTAGATTCAAAGATATTTATCAAAAATTTACCTTCAAATACAGATAAACGGTTTTATGAAAATTCTTTCTAATCTAAGCCAGATAGTGAAATTTTAATATAGACCTTTTTTTTGTAGCTCTCATTTTGCTCTACAAAGACGGTCTCTATAAAGATTTCGCTATTTGGCGTAGATTAGAAAGAACTTTCAATTAACTGTTTAACAACTGAATTTGAAGGTGAGTTTTCGATTAATATCTTTGAGTCTAAGGGAGATTGCGAAATTTTTATAGGGACCTGTTTTGTAGATCTCATTTAGCTGATACCCAGAGAATATCAAATTGATATCAAAACTGATATCCAGAGAATATCAAATTGGGCTTTTTAACCCATTCACCTCTGAATTTTGCACATCTAAAATAATTCTGTTTCGGTTAGGAAATTTTCCCAGCTTTTCAATGAAAAAAAAAAAATGAAAAAAGTGGGGATCGCTTTAAGATGAACAATTCAAATTTTCCTTTCTAGTTTTACACGAAAAATTGACTCCAAACATTGAAAAAAAAATATTTTTTTGAAAAGTTGAGAAAATTTCCTAACAAATCCATATTTTATAATATTTTTCATGATTCTCAATCCCTCGTAATTTGAATTAAAAAATTTTATTTTTGGAAAAACATTGAATTTTCAATATCTCCGTCTATTTAGAGATCTCAGTTTGGGCTTATTTTCTATGTTTTTACATGTACTTTTTGACAAAAACGAAACAACCTCGAAAATTTCGGGGCAATATTTTATTCCCATATTTGGTTGATTGGCTCCCCCTCTTATAGCGAAGAGCGAATAAAATCTAGGAATCATGCATATGATGTTCCCTGTATTTTTCAGATTAAAAATAAAATTCCAAAATCGAATACACTTATTTCACCACCGTAATTTTGAAGGTCATCTAGATGGAATGAACGCCACGAGTTACCATCGGGTAATTATTGATTACCCCAATCAATTTATCAATTATCATCATCAATTATTTTAATTATTTGTCAGAACTTCCCCTTGTTGATGACAGGAGAATTCGATATTAAAAAGTCTTCCACCCGGTACTTCATTTAATTGATTAGGAGAATTTAATTACAGACTCCGTGCGAATTCGAAGGCTCGTGTTCAAGGATTTTCTTATTTATAGAAAAATGATTATTTATTTTGTTCTGAATAATTTACGCACTTTATAAATCATTTTATTTAGATTTTCCTGATTGTTACCGAATTTTTAAGAATCACGCATCCAGATTAGTTATGTAATAATAAGTGTTTTGGTAAATAAAAACATCATTTGACTGGGATGTTAATATCTGAGGGTGAGCATTCAAAAAACTTTCATGGTTAGATTGTACCCACATATCAGTGGATCAACTACATTGAGATGGGTACCTCTAAAACCTCAATGTCCGAAACATCCATTTTTTTTTTACTGAAACGTCCATCATATTCTGAAGAAACAGCCAAATAATATACCTCATCGAACCCACCCATGGAGTTGAAGGTGTGTACTTCAACCAACTCTGGTTGCTTGAACCCAACCGCTGTATTGTTGTCTAGAGCGTATATTCGGTCGAAGGCTCAACGCATTTTGGGAGTTGGATAGAGGTAACTAGAAGCGGTCAACTACCCAAATACCGGCCGATATGAATGACTTACGGTCCCTAAAGCTCAATTTTCTTCAACTCACTTTTAGGAGTTGGCTGCGCCATACCTTTTTCTCAGTGTGTTTGAAAATATCATTGTGTTCTTCGATTTCTTTCTCTTTCTCAATCGCGATTTTAACAGCAGCTTCGAGATTAGCTGGCTCTTTATTTGAAACACACGTACTAAGTTCACCCCTTAAGCCTCGAATGAAACTATTGCGAGCCCCCTCGTGTGTGCCTGCAAGGAGCCCTACTGCAATTTCACTGGAATATTTTTCACGAATCAACTCTACAATCCCTCGCACTACAACTTTGATTCTCGCAACAAAATCGACTATTTTCTCATTGGGTTTTTGATGCATTTTTGAAAGTAATCCTTGCCACTGAGAGAGCGTCTGGCAAGGTGCAAGAGCCTGTTTTAGATTTGCAAAAATGTCCTCGAGATTTGAAGTTTCTTCATCAACATATTCACTGGCCGTCCCGGAAATTCTCGATTTAATTAATTGAGTGAGGAAAATGTGATGTGAGGGAGATGCAAGCGCGATTGCTTGTTTGCATAAATTGATGAATTTGTTTAAAGGCATATTCTGGCCATTGAATGTTGGAATCAAACTAGAAATGTCTTTCAATGACATAGTGGACACAGAAGGCTGAATGTTCTGACTGATCGAACTCGTTTGACTCCTAGGTTGTGACAAATTACTAAACAAATCATCTGAACTGTCTAATGTGTCATTAACACGAATGATTACTTGTTGATGGTGCAGATTCTCCTCTCGTCTTACCACGTCTATTTCTTGTAGGTGCCATTTTTTAATTTTACTAAAAATTCTAATGAATCTATTGGCTTCTCTCTTCGCAAAATATAATAACTAAAATTTCGTGTGCTCTCTCTAGGTATGGACAAGGGGCAGCCTATAATCAGGTGTATCTCTCTGAAAACTCAGGAAAACTGCAAAAAACTTGAGCAATACCCTGAAATGTCCATCCTCTAAATAATATTTATTTCTAGACTTACAATTTTCTCTTTACAGCTAATCCAAAGGAAATACTATTTCAATCTAATTTCACTTTATTTTCACTTTTAAATTTCACTGATTGCCCATAAAATTTTCTATCACTTGACACTTAATTCTGCCTGACGGGTCTTCCTGTCAACTGCTTGGCTGCAACCACCCTGGACCTCTTGACTGCAACGACCTTGGACCTCTTGACTGCAACCGCCGGAACTTAATATCATCAGTAAGATGATTTTCTCGAATTTTCAAATTTCAATTCAACGTTCGATGAATGCGGCTATCCCACCGCTGTCACCAATTGTTATGTCCTATCAATGTTACTAGGAGGACAGTGGCGCCTTTTTGAAATAACGAGCGCCAAACTTCGAAATGTGGATCCGTTAGCCGCTAAACCTCTGATAAGGACTCCATCGATGTTGACTCGTTTATTTTTTTTGAATAAATGGGTTGAAGGTGTATTCCAGAATAAATCAAAACACTAGTGCTTAGGAGAGCACATTAACACTATTTATTTCAAACTTCTAATTTAAACTTGAAATCTTTGGTAGACAAATACACTTGATAAAACTTTTATGGAAAACTTTAAGAAAAACTAATCGAAGAGAGAAGCTGGAACAGTTGTCGGAACAACAGCCACGATGGGACTGTCTCTAACTTAAACTAAAAATCTAAGGGTTGGGTCCATACACCCCCACTAGACCAAAAGTTGCGCGCGCAATCTTGGCCCGGAGTAAAGGGAAGAGGGGTAACTTAAAAGAGAAATCGGGAAGCGAAAGAGGGAGAAAGGGGANTAAAAAGGGAGAATGGGGAGCGTGTGACGTCAACAGTATTCCCTCTTGAGGGGTCTCAGGCCCTTCAGCTCCGCGATACAATGAACAAAGGAGAACTCAACACTCAACACGTGTGGAACACGTGAATCAGAGAGACTTTCTAAATATCTCAGAACCGAGACTTAACAATTTTACGACCGTAACCGTCGAGTTTATTTTCTATCTATATTTCAGAATTTCAAGAAAAGTATTGTTTTGAGGAATTTTGGAGAGCTGTAAATTTACGAAGTAAACTCAAGTACTTGACATTTATTGTTTCCGGCAACGGTTTTTATCACGCCTGCGAAGTTGTTTTTCGTCCCCTGTTTATTGTCCTTTCATTCTCGACTTTTCTCAGTATTTAATGATTTTACGTTATTTAATTAATTTTTTATATTAATTTGAATATCGCGGACAAAGATGGCTGATCATTG